>NC_142940.1:49505114-49512614 GCF_046866305.1 Octopus bimaculoides | reverse complement strand
ATTATATAAAAATATGCTCTTAATTATAGGATACCCTGTGTGTGCATGGTTGTGTATGAATAAATGTGTGTAAGTGTGTATATATTCACACACACTCACACACACACACACACACGTATATATACATGCACGCATATGTGTACGATTGTGCAAGATTGTGTTTGTGCGCATGCATATATGTATGCGTGCGTGTGTGTGTGTGTGTGTGTGTGCACATGCATACACGCAATAATACCAGCACTCATACACACATACACGCACACATTCACATGCACATGCGCAGAATCTTTTAATTTTCTTGAAATATTCTCTCCAGTCACGACATTAATTTACGTCTAATTGGTGTCAGCGCAAGTCACATGACAGCCAGCCGTCTCGCACGATATCACTGAGCTTGGTTTTGAGTTATCTCCCCTGCTCAGCACCACCACCTCCGTTTCATTTGGTTGTAATTTGAGACGTTGTGCGCCATGGCAGTGTTCGCGTCGGTGTCGGACATATAACTTATTTTGTTTCTCTGCTACGTTCCACCTTCGCCCTACCACCGACACATTACCTTAATTCTGTCCTCGCTCTTCATATTATTATTGTTATTGTTATTGTTGTTATTTGTGTATTACTATTGTTGTTATAGCTGCAAAATATCGACGTCCTACCTTTGAATTCGATGCAGTTTTTTGACGTTTCCTTGTAGTTGTTGTAACTGTAATATTAGTGGATGTTGTTATTGTTTCGTTGTTGTTGTTGTTGTAGTTTCCGATTATTGTAGTAGTTGTAGTTGCAGTAGAATTTGTTGTTGTTGTCGTTTTACTAGTTGTTCATGTTGTTATATTGTTAATGCCAATGATGATAACGTTGTTGTCGATTATAATGATGATGATGATGCCGACGATTATAACGATGCTGCTAATTACATTGATTATGGTAACGATGACAATGATGATGACGACACCGACAACGCCAACGACGCTGATGATGACGATGTTGATGGTGATGATGAGGATGATGATGAGGGGGATGATGATGATGATGATGATGATGACGATGATGATGATGATGATGATGATGATGATGATGAAATGATGAAATGATGATGATGATGATGATGATGATGATGATGATGATGATGATGATGAGGGGGATGATGATGATGATGATGATGATAATAATGATGAGGATGATGATGATGATAATGGTGATGATGATGATGAGGATGATGATGATGACGATGATGAAGAAGATGACGATGATGATAATGAGGATGATGATGGTGATGATGAGAATGATGATGATGGAGAGGAGGAGGATGACGACGACGATGATGATGATTATGATGATGATGATGATTATGATGATGATGATGATGATGATGTTAACGATGATGATGGTGGAGGTTGAGGTAGTTTGGTTCTCAAGAAATCGGTCGTTATGATTTCTGGCTCTTTTCATGTCAATGTTCGTCTTGTGATCGTTGCTGTCGTCTTCATAACCAGTTCCATACCAAGGCTCTTTCCTCCTTATCTTCCTCTCTTTTCTCCTCGTCTTTCTCTCCTTTCTTCTTCTTCTTCTTCTTCTTCTTCTTCTTCTTCTTCTTCTTCTTCTTCTTCTTCTTCTTCTTCTTCTTCTTCTTCTTCTTCTCTCTTTCTTCTCCTCTTCCCCTTCTCCGTTCTTCCTCTTCTTCCCTTCTCTTCCTCTTCCTCCCTTCTTCTCCTCTTGCTCCCCTTTCCTTCTTCTTCCTCCCTTTTCTTCCACTTCCTCCTTTTCTTCCCCTTCCTCCCTTTCTCTTCCTCTTCCTCCCTTTCTCCTCCTCTTCCTCCCCTTCTCCTTTTCTTTCTTTTCTTCCTCTTCCTCCGTTTTTCCACCTCTTCTTCCCCTTCTCCTTTTCTTCCTCTTCCTCTCTTTCTCCACCTCTTCCTCCCATTCTCCTTTTCTTCCCCTTCCTCTCTTTCTCCACTTCTTCCTCCCCTTCTCCTTTCTTCCACTTCTTCCCTTCTCCTCTTCCTTCCTTCTCTTCCTCTTCCTCTTTTTCTTTCTCCTCCACCTTCTCCTCTTCTGCCCATTCTCCTTTTCTTCCACTTCCGCTCCTTCTCCTCTTATTCCTCCCCGTCTTTTCCTCTTCCTCCCGTTCTCCTTCTCCTCCTCTTCTTCCTTCTCCTCTTCTTCCTTCTCCTCTTTTCGTTGTCTTCCTCCTCTTCTTTCTCGTTGTCTTCGTCGTCTTTGTCGACGTCGTCGTCGTCGTCGTCGTCGTCGTCCTCGTCATCATCATCATCATCATCATCATCGTCCTCACCGCCATCATAAACCATCATCATCATCATCATCGTTATCAACGTTTATTTTTATCGTTGCTTTTAACGTCGTTGTTTTTGGTCAATGAAAGAATTAACAATAAATCTTTGCGACCAGATTTCAAAACGAAAACGCCTGGTTATCCTAAACAAGAACTTGAATGGCTCGCAAAGGAAAGATAAAAAGATGGTACTCGAAAAAAAATTATTGTTTTAAAATTTCTGCGGAAACTTCTTCCAGCTCTCTGCATTCTCAGATCAAAATTCCACTGAGGTGGACCTTACCGTTTATCCTTTCGCGATCGACAAGAAAAGTGCCAGGTGATCGCAGGAGTCAATGTAATCGATTAGCCCCTCCCCCCTACTCTCCTCAGATTTCAGGTCTTATGCCCGTAGAACAAAGAAACAAAAATGCCTCAGAGTCGTTAGGATTTACGATAAGATTACTAGCAGCGTTTATTCGGAATTTTACTTAGCCTTTCCTCCTGCCGGAGTTGATGAAATAAATACCAGTTGAGCGCTGGGGGTCGATACAAACAACTAGGGGGAAGAGGAGGAGGAGGAAGGGGAGGGGAGGAAGAGGAGCAGAGGAGGAAGAAGAGGAGGAAGAGGAGAGGAAAAGAAAGGGAGGATGAGGAAAAATTTAAAGGCCTTGTGTTTATAACAGAAAGGGATTACTGATAGTAGTAGTAGTAGTAGTAGTAGTAGAACAAAGTGAAGAGAATGGAAGAATGAGAAGGGAAAAAATCCGTAGAAGAAGAAGAAGAAGAAGAAGAAGAAGAAGAAGAAGGAGGAGGAGGAGGAGGAAAAGAAGAAGGAAAGAAGAAGGAAAAAGGAGAAGAATGAGAAGAAGAAGGAAAAGAAGAAAGAGAAAAGAAAAAGAATAGAAGATAAGAAGAAGAAAAGAAGAAAAGGAAGAAAAGAAGAAGGAAAAGAAGAGAAGAAGAAGGAAAAGAAGAAGAAGAAGGAGAAGAAGAGATAAAAGCCGAGCAACAACAGTAATTAGAATTAGAATAGACAAATAGAGGAAGTAGCAGACTGAGTGGTAGTAGTAGGAGTAGTGGGAATGGGAGGAGGAGGTGGTCATCATCTTCATTATCAACAACAATACAACAACAATACAACAACAACAAAAACAACGACATCAATGTGACATAAGTAGTATGAGGGTTAGAGGGGGAGGGGGGAGATAGAAGAGGAGGAAAAGAAGAAGCCGAACGGATATCCTTCTACATAGATTTAATTCTTTCTTTTTTGTTTTTTTTTTCCTTCTTTTTACGTCTCAACAATTGACAACTGGACAGGCGAGCTGACATGTTTTCAATTGACGGCGAACGACAACAATGACTTCCTATGTCCTTAGACACACACACACACACACACACACACACACACACACACACACACACACACACACTCACACACACACACACACTCACACACACACACACACACACATGCACACACATACACACTCACAGACACGCATACATTAATATCCATGTTCATGTGTATGCGTGTGTGAGTGTGTGTATGTATATGTATATGTTTATGCAGGCACACACACACACACGCGCACACACACACACACACACAAATATATGCCGTGTATGCGTCTTCCTATTCCAACTTTACAGTTCATCGTTGTTTTAGAAGTGTTTTTTTTATATATAATTATAGATTTTGTACGTATGTATGAATGCATTTATTGTGTATATATGTATGCATATATATATATATATATATATATATATATATATATATATATATATATATATATATATATATGCATGTATGTGTGTATATGTGCATGTATGTCTCTATGTATATGTGTATATATGTATACATGCATGCGTGCGTGTATATATGCATGTATGTATGTATGCATGTATGGATGCATAAATGCATGTATGTGTATATATATATATATATATATATATATATATATATATATATATATATACATGTATGTATGTATGTATGTATGTATTTATGTATATCTGTATGTATGTTTGTGTGCGTGTAATTACGAATGTGCGTCGATGTGTATGTCTGGATAGACAGATAAATTTGTGTATATTGGTGTGTATTGTCCTACATACATACATACATACATACATACACACATACATAATAGATACATATATACATACATACATACATACATGCATGCATGCATACATACATACATACATACATATATGCATACACACAGACACGCGCAAACGCACACAGAGACGCACACCCAAGCACGCACGCACGCATGCACACATATATTGCTTGTAGACCACTGTATTGTGCGTATATATTTACATGTCGTGTTTCTGTGCGCGCATGCGCGAGTATGATTGTTTCAGATATAACAGTGATACCCACTCAATTACCTTTTTTGTTGTTATTGCAGTTGTTGCCGGTCATTTAACTTTCAACAATGATGCTAATTGCACGACCCTGGTATGATGGACAGACTGTCTTAATGACCGTCACAACGCTCTTGCGTTCTGTTTGTTTTAGCTACTTTCCAGACTACGACAGCAATGACAATGACAACAACAATATCAACAACAACAACAACAGTCTCAGAGTAGCAGCAGCAGCAGCAGCAGCAGCAATTGCAACAGCAGCAGCTCCGGCAGCAACTACAGCAGCAGTTCCCAGACTGGCAACGGTAGAAAATCCCGCAGCAATAACAACAGTTATTGTTCTGCTAATCCGCCCACACTTCTTTTCTACGACACCCGTCTTTCATATACTTACGAGGGGGTACCCAAAAGTAACCGGAAACGTTCTCTGTGGAACAAGCCCGTTGTAGTTCAAGCTTCCGCCGCTAAAAGCCACTTGATGCGGTCCCTCAGGCACCAGTCTGCCATCTGGTGTTGTCGAGTGAAGTCGTATTTCCACGTGGTGCGTCTTTGTTTTGCAGTGCTACTTCCCTATTCGTCAATGGCTGAAACGCCGGAACAGCGAAGCTGAAACGAACAGCGTGCTTCCCTAAAATTCTGTCAACCAAATCCATTCACAAAGTTTCGGACGGCCCGGATCTATAGTAGAAGACACTTGCACAAGGTATTTATCAGAGGGGATGCTGAAAAGTATCGCGGAAGGCCTGGTTTGGAGGCCCAGGCTTCCGAGTCTTTTTACAGGGTTTAGAAAAACTGAAGGACCGCTGCAATAAATGTGTGAGTCTGAGAGGAAAATACATTGAATAAAATCACAATTAACAGATCCTCCTCCATTTTCTTTTACCCAAAGCCAGAAACTTTTCGGCACCCCCTCGTATACATATTTAAATCCTCTAGTGAGAAGATTCTCGTCTTGGGCCTCAATTAAAATCTTTCAGTCTTAACTTTGAGTCCTGTGTCTCCTTGCTAGAACTAAATTGCTTTCTCCACTCACTTCAACTTTGTTTACCCATGTCAGCCATTTGTCATGTAGTAAATTATATATTTTCTTTGCGATCTTTTTAACACAACACTCTGTGGTTTAACCTTCAGTTTAGTTTATTTCTTTTTAGCATCTGCTGTTGTGTTTTCTCAATTTTCTTCGAAGCTCTTTGTCACCCCAACCTCCGGTTTGTATTTATTGGTTTCATTGATGACAGGAAGCAGCTTTTAGTTTTCTTTATATTATTATGTAACATTTGTGTTAGTTTCTCATTAATCTTTAATATTTCTTCTACCTCCACAGTAGATATTACATTATAAGCTACTGTATACATGGCAAATATTATTTTTCTACGTCACATTTTATGTGGTGTGTTCTAAATACAAAAATAATTTTTTCTTCATTTCTGTTTAGTCTTGCTTATTCACTTTACGTCCAGTTGAGAATATTATACGTATAATTTATTACTGGAACAGATAAAGTATTTATACCTATAATTTTATCTTTTGCATTTGGTTGTTTGAAACATCAATCTTATGTATTTATAATATTCCTTTCAAAACTTTTCTTTCGTTGCTAATGGAAGTCAGCGTTTAGTCTGTCTAATTATCTCATCTGTTTCTATGTCTAACATGATCTTACTGGTCTTATTTCTTTTCCTTCATTAAAAATGATATTAGCAATTTAACATGACATAAATGTTTTATTATTATTATTTTTAACAGCTTTATTATTTCATTGAAAGATAGCAAGCATAGCCGTCACTCGCAAGTGAGTATGATTTGGTAATATGTATCGAAATTTCGCTCATTGTTTTAGGTGTCTATGCAGTCGTAAGCAGACATAGAGGCCATTTCGGGCTTCTTACCCTCTAACCCAGCAGAACAATCAGAATGAGACAGCTGGCATTTTCTCCGTCTTTACGTTCTGAGTTCAAATTCTGTCGGTGTTGACTTTGCTTTTTATCCTTTCGGGGCCAATAAAACGAGTAGCAGTCGAGCACCTCCTCCAAAATTTCGGGCTTGTGCCTTAATAATCATCGACTGTTTTCAATAGTCTTTTGACAGACGACTATCAACTGTGTTACCAAATGCATCTTCGTATTGTTCTGGCATGAGCAGCAGCGGCCTTTGAGGATGCAAGGTTGCATTTATACGCTAATTCAGTTCTTTTGATTTCTGGTAAAATTTGTCATGTGGTTTACAGCGTTGAGTGATTTTTGTATTGCGCAGACTATATGTTGTGTGGGTTCTGTAATTTTGCTTCAGAGGAAATACGCAGAATATGCACTATGTGGGTTGTATTTCTATGTTAGGAGTAGCTACGTAGAATACGTTCCGTGTTCATTGTGTGACAATATTTGAGAAGTAACTGCGTAGAATATATGTCTTAGCTGGAGTGTGTTACTATATTCAAAAGAAACTGCGCAGAATGTGTTGTGTGGGATGTGTCATTGTATCTTAGAAGCAACTGTGTATGATGCTTATTGTCAAAGACATTGCTACTCAAAGTGGTGGTCCACGGACCGGTGCCGGTCCGGTACGCGGCCAGTTTCCAGAAACATTATAAAATGCTTATGTAATATTATATTATTTGTTTACAAAATAAATATAAGATAACATTTTGTCAACTTTTATTATATTCATTATATATATTGTTTCCGGTATAAATTAACATTACTAAGAAATATTGCCGGTCCCTGACACATTGGAAAAAACAAAACTTTCGGTACTCCACTTCAGATAGTTTGAGAAGCACTGGTCTAGGATGTTTCACTATATTTGAAGAGTAACTGTATAGAGAAGTAATGGCGAGATACTGTATTTCA
>NC_142940.1:49492614-49497614 GCF_046866305.1 Octopus bimaculoides | reverse complement strand
TTTAGCCCCAGGACAGATCTGATCTGACAGACCTACGAACAATGGTGATCCAATCGTGACCGTCTCGTTTTCCTTTTCTCTTTTTATACTGTGTATCTAAAACGACATTATACAATCTACGTCTCCGTTACTGCCGTTGTTGTTGCTTTTGTTGCTATGTGGCCCCGGGATGTGGAGGCGCAATGGCTCAGTGGTCAGAGCAGCGGACTCGCGGTCATAGGATCGCGGTTTCGATTCCCAGACCGGGCGTTGTGAGTGTTTATTGAGCGAAAACACCTAAAGCTCCACGAGGCTCCGGCAGGGGATGGTGGCGAACTCTGCTGTACTCTCTCACCACAACTTTCTCTCACTCTTACTTCCTGTTTCTGCTGTGCCTGTATTTCAAAGGGTCAGCCTTGTCACACTGTGTCACGCTGAAGCTCCTCGAGAACTACGTTAAGGGTACACGTGTCTGTGGAGTGCTCAGCCACTTGCACGTTAATTTCACGAGCAGGCTGTTCCGTTGATCGGATCAACTGGAACCCTCGACGTCGTAAGCGACGGAGTGCGAACAACAACAAAAGCCCCGGGATACTTCAGATCTAACGCAACTACGGACAAAATGTTCCGATCGTGGCCACCACGGTTTTTCTGTCTTTAGGCCTAGATTTTTCTTCGAGTTTCTTTTCTTACGCTTCTGTTATTGTTGTTGTAATGACCATCCCCAGGTCATCGTGGGACCTATGATCTAGGCTCCAGGTCATCGTAGAGACCTATGATCTAGGCGTTCTACTCGTGACCTCCTCATCTCTTTTTCATGTATCTAATACTTCATTCTTCGAGGTGTGCTTTCCTCCTTTCCTATCAACATGGTAAAATCTGATTTAAGAAATATTTAGCTGCTATTTCTAGCTTCTCAAACGATGCATAGAAGATTTTTCGTGGACCAGAAACATAACCTGGATCAGATTTTGAAATGTTATGTTTTCAAAAATTTCTTTGTGGTTGTGGTGTAAGAAACTTACTTCCAACCATGTTGTCTTGGGTTCAGTCTCACTAAATGGCATCTTGGGAAAGTGTCTTCTATTATAGCCTCGAGCCGACCAAAGTCTTGTCAGTGAAAATAGTAGACAGAAACTGAAAGAATCCCGGTGTGTTAATGTGTCTGCTAACTCGTTGCCTTAACAATAATAATAGTTTTAGATTTTAGCACAATGCCAGCAATTTCTGCGGAACTGTTGAATCGACTGCTCAACTGATAAAGTTGACCTTGGTGGAATTTGAACTCAGAACATAAAAGCGGACGAAATGCTGCTAAGCATTTTGCCAGACGTACTACCAATTCTGCCAGCTCGGCGTCTAACCAATAATAATAATGATCATAAATAAAACCCAAATAACAATAACTAATGATTATTTTATGAGTGACGTGGCTATTATTTGGTGACTGGAACATTTTAGCCTGAAGGAATTCTGGAAAATTTGACAACATCATAGAAGTTTTGAGAGAGAACTTTCAGAAAAACAAAAAGAATTACAAGAAATAAAGTGAAAAATAAATAAAATATAAAAAAAAAAGAGCAAAAAGAATTGGCAGCAAGGCTGGAACGCAAATTTTACTCCCCAAGAATCTTTCGTTCTACCTTGAAAAACCAAAAACAAATAAAAACCAAGCAACGATAGAAGAGTACAGCACTGGAATGTTTGATTCGCTCCAACACTTTGGAACTGCTAAAATATTTCCTAAGGGAAAGAATTCTTTTTTCTCTGACTGAAGTGGTGCAGACTAGAATAATGAACCAAAACAAAAGAAAATTGAATTTCTAATTGTTATTATTTGTAGTGGTTGTCATTATTATTCTTGATTTTTCCTGTCCTTCTCCCCACGATATTGTTGTTTAGCCCCAGGTCAGCTCTGATTGAGAAGACTTATGATCACCCACGTTCGTTCCTGCTGTGATCATTCTATCGCATTTTACTTTCACTTTCAAATTTTCTTGTGTTGACGCGTAGGATGAAGGCGCGTGGCTTAGTGGTCACGGCGTTGCACTGATGATCGTAAGATTGTGATTTGGTCTCCTGTAAATTAGTAACCCTGCGATAGTTGGGAAGTTACCCCTGCGACAAACCAGCGTACTCTACGCTCTACGTTATAGACTCCGGGTTAAACTCCGGTTTTATGAGTCCGAGGACTGAATACACAACTAACCCTTAGTGTCTAGGGACCAATTATTTAATATGTTCCTCTTTTTTATTTAACAAATGACAGTGTGTTATGTGGAGATTTGACCGCTACTTTTAACCGATGGAAAACAATTGTTTGTAGGGCAGTTACTAATGTTGGTGTTTAAACCCAGTCGTGACCATCCCATTTATTTTTTTATTTTTCCGTTATAAGTCATGTGTTTAAGATCACATCGTTTAATGTGTTCTTCATTTTTCAATGTCAGATGGCAGAAGTGTGATTTGTGGTGCATTTGGCAGCTGTTTCTCACGAGAAGTCATGAATTCTTCAGTGGTTTATTGCTGGTATTGCTGCTGTTGTAATTTGACCCAAGGTCAATCCTCTTCAAATAAACCCATGATCAAATGTGCTTGATGTAGCCATTTTTAGTTTCAGTTATTGAGTCACGAGGTCTATATTTTGCAATATGCCTTCTCTTTCTTTAAGTCATTAGAGTGCGATATAAGGGAGATTCAACTGCTATTTCTAGTAAATCAGTGACCTGCGTAACGGCTCCCTTTCGCCCGCGCTCTCTCACTCCCTCTCTTTGGTTTGTTGTTGTTGGTGTTGTTACTGGTGACAATGAGCAAACTTATCAAATACGTTCTTGCTGTAACCATCATGACTTTCCATCTCGTAGACTGCTTAGGAGCGTAATATCCAATATGTACTTTCATTATTTATGGCAATATTGCTTGATTCAAGGGAGATTTGACTGTTATTTCTTACATGACTGCATAAAGGTTCTTTCGTTAGATGATTATTGGTACTATTGATGTGGTTGTCATTACAGTGATTTAGCCTAAGACAGTGCCGGATTTAGACTGGGTGAACTTCAGACTATAAAAAGCTTCAAGGCTCTATATTTTAATTTTTCTCCTGAAGGCCTAACAAAAATTGGAAACCTTTCAAAAAGTAATTAATAGCGATAGAAGCAGTATTAATATCGAAAAGGTACTATTTATCCCCACTTAAAAGTAGATGTTGTGTTAGAACACAGAATACTGAATTATTTAACATGAGAGAACCTCTCGTATGGGCTTTTGGTACATCTGCTATCTCAAGCTGTCAAGTGTCTACCATTGACAAGGCCAGGGAAGGCCGAAATCACATGATCTGGTAGTCTCGGCGGTGGCGATGGCGGGTGATTTATCTCCCGCTAGCATTGTAAACAAGAGTATTTATATACAACAAAAGCCCATAACGGAAGGTTCTCTCATGGTAACTATCGAAGTCAGTATCCACTTTTAATTGAGGTAAGTATTGGTTTTAAATTTTGGCACAAAGCCAGAAATTCCGATGGAGAGGTTAAGTTGATTACATCGATCCCAGTTATTATTTATCATAAAGACGCCTAGCTGGCGGAATTGTTAGCGTGTCGGACATGCTTAACAACATTTCTTCCGACTTCAAAGTTCTGAGTTCAAATTCCGCCGGGGTCGAATTTGCCTGTCATCCTTTCGGGTTCGATACTAGGGGTCGATGTAATCGACTTACCTGTCCCCTCAGAAATTACTAGGCATAAGTCAAAATATGAAACCATTGTTATTTATCATGGCATACTTGATATTCTTGTATGCCATGATAAATAATAACGGCATACGTTATTATTTATCATGTATGCCATGATAAATATGATATATGATATTAAATATTTAGCAACCTTTACAAATTAATAATCGACTTCCGTGCGAATGGCGTCTATCATAATCTACTGTCTTAAAAGAGAGCATATTAGTCTTAAGATAAATTATACCATATGCAACGATGAAATGATCATAACTGGAACAGCTTTTAAGATCAGAGCTTTTCTTGACCAGCAATGCATCGGGCAAACGGGACACCGCTTGGCCGACCGGTTCGCAGCACACCTCTGAGACATTTGACTCGGCAATAACGCCCCGGTCTCGTGCCATATCCGCTCTACCGGTCACTCTTTGCAACACCTGTCTGTGTTCGGATTGTCCTTGCACAGGGGCCATCCGGACTCCCGTTTTCGCCGTGAACAGAGATTAATCTTCTTTCTTCGCTCCTTTGCACCACATGGGCTCAACGCTCCTCCCCTCTTCATCTAACCCTCCTCCCCTCTTCATCTAACCCTCCTCCCCTCTTCATCTAACCCTCCTCCCCTCTTCATCTAACCCTCCTCCCCTCTCCTCTCTCCCTCTCACACCTACTTCCTCCCACCCACCACTCCCCTCTTGCTCCGACTCCTACTTCTCTTCACTCCTACTTCTCTTCACTCCTACTTCTCTTCACTCCTACTTCTCTTCACTCCTACTTCTCTTCACTCCTACTTCTCTTCACTCCTACTTCTCTTCACTCCTACTTCTCTTCACTCCTACTTCTCTTCACTCCTACTTCTCTTCACTCCTACTTCTCTTCACTCCTACTTCTCTTCACTCCTACTCTCCTTCTCTCTTCTCTTCACTCCTACCCACCTTCTCCCTCCCCCTCTCCTTTCATCGTCACCCCTCCCTCGTCACCCCACCCCTACACAATCCAACCCCACCTTCTCTATCCACTTCATCCCTTACACCCACTCCCACATACCTCACCTCTACCCCCACCCTCGGCCTAACCCACATACCCCCACCTCTACCCCCACCCTCAGTCTAACCCACACCCCTCCTTGCAAGAACCGGAACCACCGCGAGATTATGTAACTTTTTCTCCCAGATATCATCTGACTTCCTTTCTGTTTCGATTTCAATTGCTGTCGTACTGAAAACCTTTTCTTTTTACTATTTCCTTGTTTCTGTCAGTGAACTGTGGTCATGTTGGGACACTGTCTCCA
>NC_142940.1:49477614-49490114 GCF_046866305.1 Octopus bimaculoides | reverse complement strand
CTCCTCCCCTCCCCTCCCCACTTCCACGTTCGCCACTCCTTACAATAACACCTCCACGTCATCTAACCTCCCCCCGCCACCATCAGACTCGCCTTCTTGTTGTCCAAGCTTGTTATTGTTGTTGTGATTGCTGTTGTTCTTCTTATTGTTGTAGCATGGTGGTAATGATGTGGATGGTGGTCGTTGCAGTGTCTTCTGCTTCAGACTCTATTTTGCTTGCTTTCCAATCACTAAGTCTATCTCCCTGTCTCTCTCTTCCTGCCACCTTCACGCCAGCTACACTTTGATTCTCTCTCTCTCTCTCTCTCTCTCTCTCTCTCTCTCTCTCTATCTATCTATCTATCTATCCATTAACCTATCTATCTATCTATCTATCGATCTATCTCTCTCTCTCTCTCTTTCTCTCTACCTATCTATCTATCTATCTAACTATCTATCTATCTATCTCTGTCTTCCAGATGCCTTCCAGCTGCCTTCTTATATGGTCTCAGTCGGTCTCGCTGTCCCATTATATGTCTATCTGCTTGCCTTTCTCTTTGTCTATCTGTCCGTTTGTAACCCCTTCTTATCTCTCTCTCTTTCTCTCTCACTCACTCACTCACTCTCTCACTCACTCACTCTCTCTCTCTCTCTCTCTCTCTCTCTCTCTCTCCCTCTATCTATCCCTATCTTTTCTTTTACTTATCACTGTCTCTATAACTCTGCTTGCTCCACTATGTCTCTTCTTATCCCATCTGTCCAGCTGCTTTCTGAACGAAGTCATCGCTCTGTCACTCTGTCTACCTACATGCCTGCCCGCCTCTCTGTCTGTCTGACTGTCTGTCTGCCTGTCTGTCTGTCTGTCTGTCTGTCTGTCTGTCCTATTGCCTATTTATCTATCTGTCATTGTGGCGCCCTATCTTATCTATTCCGCGATCTATCTATCTATCTATCTATCTATCTATCTATCTATCTATCTATCTATCTATCTATCTATCTATCTATCTATCTGTCGGTCTCTTCAATTATTCAACCGCCATATACATACATACAGGCATACATATACGCACACATACATGTATATATATATATGTATATATATATATATGTATATATATATATATCGTTCTATGACGTCCTGTACCCATATATACATATATATGTAAGTATGTACATATATGTATGTATACATGCACATATATGTATATTTATGAATATATATATATATATATATATATATATATATATATATATATATATATATATTATTTATATTATTATATATACAAAGGCCTACCTCTCTGCTTAGGACTAGTCCACTATTCCTTAAGTTGGTTTGTTTGTATTCTTGTTTGTTGTGTGTGTGTTTGTGGAGGCGTCCGTGCGTGTGTGTGTGTGAGTGAGTGAGTGTGTGCGTGCTTCATTGTGTGGTCATTTAAATCTTCATCTCACCCTCTTTCTCTCCCCCCACCCACCATGCAAAAACACTCTTTCCTTTTTTCCTTCTTTCTTTTCTTCTTTTTTCGTTTTTTTTCTTTCTTTCGTTCATTCATTCATTCTTGCTTTCTTTCTTTCCTTTTCTCCCTCTCGGCAACGACACCAGTCGAAACGAGGTGTTGACGTGCCGTAACTAAAATCCGTTTGACCATGTGACACACACGCGAACTTAGCTAAATCAGGAAAATAATATATACATATGTATATATATATATATATATATATATATATATATATATATATATATATATATATATATATATATATATATACATATATATATAAATACATATGTATATGTATGTATTATATATATATATATATATATATATATATATATATAATATACATATACATATGTATATATATATGTATATGTAAGTATATATATATATATATATATATATATATATATATAATACATACATATACATATGTATATATATATGTATATGTAAGTATATATAAATATATACATATATATATATATATATATATATATATATATATATATATACATATATATATGCACACGCACACATACACAAATATATATGTGTGTGTATGTGTGTACAGATGTGTGTGTGTGTATCTGGGTGCGTGGTGGAGTAATAGCGAAAAAGATGATGCAAAATCCAAATAAACAAACTAAAACTCAAAGAGAAACCAATGTTGTAAACAAAAGTGCACGAGGTCAGAATGGGTTGAAACATTGTTTCAGGCGAAATACGAGCAATAAGATGTGGAAGGAGGGGTTTTGTACGTGCGTGCGTGTGCATGTGCGTGTGTTTGTGCGTATGCGACTGTATCTGCATCAATGTGTGTGTGTGTGAAAGAGAGAGAACGAGAGACGCATAAGAAAATTTTATAGACGAGTATATAAACTGTGTATCACGCTTTATTGCAGGTCAAATTTTTGTTGATATTTTGAATATTACATATTGTACAAACGTGAAACTCGGTCCACTGAAAGAGCTTTGGTAGGTACGTACGCAGTGAACATTTTAACCGTATTAATAATCTACATACAAAGTTATGTTGAGTTATGTATTTTGAAGTGCTTTCGACTGTGCCACGCATTATTGTACGTGCATGAAAATGTCCCTGAAACGACGTCTGATAGCTACAGAAAAGATGCGGATTGTTGCGGGACTCCCAGAAAGCCCATCTGTGGGAGAATTAGCCCAAGAGCTTGGTCGGGATACAAGAATATTGAAGGCAAGATAAAGGTACGAGAAGAAGTGTATCCCAGCGTGACATCCAAAGAATAAGTAGACAAGTAAGAAAAGATATCGGTAGCACAAGTGCTGCCATATTTGAAGGTGCTGGGATTGCTCCTTTGTCCGGAAGCATCCAGTGTAGGATCCTTAAAGAGACGGCCAGAAGTGTTAAGTGCATCGCTAGACCTATCCCAAGCAAGAACCACAAGAAGAAGCGTATTGATTGGGCACAGAAGTACACGAAGATCAATTTCCAAGATGTCCTCTTTACGGATGAGGCCAGAGCTACTCTGGATGGCCCCGAAAGATGGGACAAAGTTTGGGTGCCTCTTGGAGCCTCTCACCCGCATCGCATTTGGCATGAACAAGAAGGTGGTGGTGTCATATTTTGGGCGGGAATCATAGGAAGTGAACTTTTCGGGCCTTTCCGAGTGTGAGAAGATGTCAAACTCACCAGTAACTCCTGCACCGCGTTTCTGGAGGAGCATTTTGCAGCATTCTTAGATGATCTTCCACTCTCACGTCGACGGCGATTGATTTTTTATGCATGACAGTGCTCCTTCGCATTTGGCCAAGGCTACAATTTCGTACCTCGTAACTTTGGAAATCACATGCCAACCAGCCATGACTTGGCCTCCCTGTTACTCCTGACCTATAAACCCTATCGAACAGCCCTGGTCGATCTTGAAGAGGAAAGTGTACGAAGGAAGTATCCAGTTTTCCTCGAAGGATGCCCCGTGGGAAAAGATTAAAACTGTTACCATAACAACTCAGATTAGTTGGCTAACAGCTTCTGTGGACAAAAGACAGTTTGATGTCATTTCTAAAGAAGGAAGTTACGTAGACAAATAAAGTACAGCACCAACAATTTAATTGTATTTGTTTCATATCTTATGCTGCTATTCTTCGGTAGCGTGTTTCATTATTACAATAAAATGGTAATATATCGATAATACTTTGTTTCACTACCTTAAATTGCCATTTTCGTACACCTGCAATAAAGCGTGACACAGCTGTAAGTACCTCAAAATACATAACTCAACAAAACTTTGTATGTAGCTTATCAATACAATAGAAATGTTCACTGCGCGTGTATGTATGCATGCATGTATATATATAAATATATATATATATATATATATATACATGGACAGATAAGTAGAGATATTCGTCTGTCTGTTAGTCCATCTATGTATATTTTTCTCTATCTACCTAGTTAATCTCTTTCTCTGTCTCTCTCTACCTATATAAATATCTACACACACACACACACACACACACACACACACCAACGGAACAGCCTGATCATGAAATTAACGTGAAAGTGGACGAGTATTCCAGACACACGCGTACCCTTGACGTAGTTCTCAGAGAGATTCAGCGAGAGACAAAATGTCACAAGATTGGCCACAGATACAATTCATATTTGCCAGATGAGTGCACTGGAGCAACGCGAAATAACGCGTCTTACTCAAGGACACTACGCATCCCCGGGAATCGAACTCACGCCATGTGTGTGTGTGTGTGTGTGTGTGTCAATGTTTGTTTTTCCACCAAGTCAAATACATTTGATTGAAGAATTGCACAATACTGTTTAGTAGAGTATAATATATTCATATCACTTTTACTTGCTTCTTATACTTGTTTCGAGTATCGCAAATCGGCAAAACACTAATATCAAACACACGCACAGACACATATACACATACATAACCCCCCTCCACACACACACACACACACATGCGAACGCACAAGCACACGTGTATACGTAAAGGCATTGTGCATCAGAAGTCGTTCTGTCTCTTTCTTCACTTTAGCGATACATCGCAGCATCAAATAATTCATATTTTATATGAACATTCACGGAGCACTTTTCGAGAAAATATCTCGCTGCGACTAATTATGATGTACCCCATGGTGTTTACATGTCTTGTTAATGAGTATGTACACGTACACTCTTTGATATATAAGCATTTATAGCTAATGCATCTATCTATCTATCTATCTATCTATCTATCTATCTATCTATCTATCTATCTGTCTGTCTGTCTATCTACCTGTCTGTCTGTCTATCTATCTATCTATCTATCTATCTATCTATCTATCTATCTATCTATCTATCTATCTATCTATCTATCTATCTAACATTACGTACGTACGTATGTACATAAATTCATACATGCATACGAGGTTCAATCAATAAGTATCCGGACTGTTGCCATAGTAACGAAGCTAAAGCACACAGAAATGAAATGAAATAAATGAGAAAAGATCAGGAAATTAGGTAATGAACTTCATTAGCTTACAGCTGTTTCTGCTATACGATGCAGTGCACTCAGAACTGAGTTTTTGTGCATCAGCCTATATCTTTTTCGGAGTTTCAAAAATGAAATGCAAGTTTAGTTGAAAGAGCTTGTCTATAAAATACATAAGAAACGATATTGTATAGGGTCTGAAGGATAAAGGCCATTCCCTCAAATATGTAGATTTAGATAATTGCGTGCATACGCATTTATGTTGAAATACGAGAAGGTATTAGGATAAACAAATAAAAGTACTTAAGTTTTAAGAGAATAGAATCATAAAAAAAAACGGGAAAGTATTAAAGTCTTCAATAGAAGACAGAAAAAATGGCATGAGGTACGTGAATAGATAAGAGGGTCAGATATAAAGACGGAGCAAAAAGTAGCATATAATTTTAGTTTAATAGGGTCCTTTGATTTGGATTAACATAGACTCGTAATTCCTTTGTAATATAGTCTAAATGTAGGAAGAATTTTGTGGTTGCAATTGATAATTAGCTTATTCTGTTTGTTTAGAAGTTGTTTGTCGGGCAGAAAAAAAATTGAATTGCTTCCTGGACGCACAATAGACATGGTTTTCGCAATCCCGACTTACTGGTTGCAAATTTCACAATGCTCCATTGTAAGATGTAGAGAGTCTTCGCTAGACGTACTCGCCTAGCGAAGTTGAATGGGCCAATATTGGTTTTCATTGTAATATGGAAACCAGTATACGTATATACCTACTTCGCCAAAATAGTTGTCCATGCATCAAAATCTATATATTCGTGTGTGTGTATGTGCGTGTGTATGTGTGTGTGTGTGTGTGTGTGTGTGTGTGTGTGTGTGTGTGTGTATATATATATATATATATATATATATATATATATATATATATATATATATATAAACAGGATGATTCAAAAGTCGCCATACATAAGAACAATTTATTTTTTTTATAAGAAACGGTTTTTTCTTTAACTGTCTCTTATAAAAAAAATTAATTTTTCCTATATATGGTGACTTTTGAATCGCCCTGTATATGTATATATATATATATATATATATATATATATATATATATATATATACACACACACAAAATTAATATGAAAACCATTATACATACATACACACTACCTCACGAGCACATATATATCTCTTTCTCAATCCCTATCCATTATTCTCACTACAAATTCTCCAACCACCTTCTTCAGACACTCCTTACAAACAACACCACTACCACTTATTGTCACAGCCACGACATTTTCTCGACTTCTAGTGTTTTTCTCCCTTCATTCGTCCTTCTCTTAACTTCGTTATTCTCCCCTGCACCTTACTCTTTATTTACCTACCTTTTTACATTTCACTTATTATCTTCTCTAACTCAATCTCTCTTTCGCTTTCTCTCATATCCTCTCAATTCCTGCTTTCATTTTCCTTCCATTTTGTCATCCTCACCCATGTTCCCGCCATTCTAACATCTTTTCCCTATCCCTAACAAAATTTACTCCCGGTCCTTCCTTCTTTCTTCCCAGCTCTTCATATTCCATCCATTTCTTTCATCACATTTCTCTCCCATTCCATCTTACCTCTATTTCTGTACCTTCCCACTATTTTTCCCAACCACTTTGTTTTCTCTTAAAGCGATTCTATAAACTCCAACACTTTACACCATTCCATAGCCCTCTTCCCCCACCGACCACGCATCTCGTATAATTCTACCCCTGCCTTATTCACTCACACAGTCTGAAGCCAATCTACTCGAATTTTTATACTCCACGACCCACCAAGCAGCGTTTACATCACAACCACACCACAGCGCTCACTACATCGCGCCGCCAAATTATCTTTAAATCCACGCCCTTCACACACGTCGTGACCATCGCCTCCGTTACCACAATACAGTTCACCTCTCTGCAACCGTGAATAGCAGCAAAGCAACAACAACAACAACAACAACATGAGCTGATGTTAGTGTTTCTATATGAGCGCTCGACCTGCACAAATTGCTAGCCAAATCTCGTTTAAATCACACATCTTGCTGCTTTAAAAATGAAGAGACCATACATTGTGTAATGTAATCCACGGTGTACTAAGACAGTGATGGTCAAAACTGCAGCCGGCGAGACTTCCTGAATGGTACATCTAACGAAACATTATCTTGAATTTGCTTAACCTGATGATGAGTCATGTCTCATCCGGCCCGCTTCTCGAAAAGGTTACCCATTCTTGTAATAAAAGAACAGGATGTTCACGACCGGAACGTTTATGATTATAAACCTGCTCGTTCAGAACTCACCAAGGGGTAAACAACAATAAGAACGACAATACCCATGACCACATCTTCAGCACTACAGCTGCCACCTTACCATCTCACCACAACGCAACAAACTGTATCACCACTAAACCACAGAACAGATAGTAACAGTACCGCTAATATAGTGTTTATCTTCTACACCACCACACAACAGGCAGATGTAGTACTATACTCACTAGTAACAGCAGCAGCAGCACCGCCACCACCACCACCACCACAACCACCACCACCACCACTACTACTACTACTACTACTACTACTACTACTACTACTACTACTACTACTACTACTACTTATCCTCATCACTTCATAGCTACTATCTGTAATACTGTGCCCCATACCTACGCAATTACTACGCAGCTACCACCAATACTACAAACGTTACGGAACGGCCACCCTACCAACTACTATCACAAACCACCACCATCACAAATATCACTGCGTCCCCTGGCTACCGCAGCGGCAGTCACCACTGCTGCCGCTATGATTTTTGTCCGCTCCCTCAGCCCTACCCCTAATAGACACTGCCCTTTGTTCTCTCGGCCTTAGATATAAAATGATTTGGTAAAACTAGTCTATAAATTAAAACTGACTTCATAATAAAAAAAAACAGTGACAAATATAAATTTGTAACAAGTCTTTCTTCCTGATAACTTATTAGCTTCTAAGCTGAAGGGAAGGCAGTATGTTCTTTGTCTATCTCCTTAACTTCTTGGAGATTTTAGGTGAAATTCTACGCCTTTGTGCAACTGAAGATTGCTCTGCGTTTAAATTGATGTAATGATTGCATTGTTCAATTAAATGGAGTTGCGTGAAACGATCGTACTGCATTACCTCTGGATATCCTTGTTGCTTATTTCAAAGGGCCAGCCTTGTCACACCCTGTGCCACGCTGAATCGCCTCGAGAACTACGTTAAAGGTACACGTGTCTGTGGAGTACTCAGCCACTTACACGTTAATTTCACGAGCAGGATGTTCTGTTGATCAGATCAACTGGAACCCTCGTCGTTGTAACCGACGGAGTGCCACCACCATGCATACAAGTTAGACACTGGCCTATCTAAGAAACCTATCTAAGTCACAAACACACACACGTCAGGAATTTAAATATATCTAAAACATAATCATCAATCTCTCTCTTAGGTTCAGCAATATATGGTGATTTATGAACTTTCAACAGGTTTTGATATGATAGATAGACAGCTTTGCTGACAGATTGTTACATACAAGCTGAGGTGTGTATATATATGTGTGTGGTGAGGGGACAGGCATCGCTTATCCACGTATATACACGCGTTTACACATAAACACTCACGCATATTATTGGAGATGGAAGTTTCAATACCCTCAATGAACAGTGACTTTTATCGTGGGTGTATAAATATAGTTATGTATATACTTACGTGCATGAACGCGTTAAGGCTTCTATATGCGTAATGTATACATACTCACACATATACACGCACGTATACACAAACATACGGTCACACACAGACACACGCACACATATGTATATCTGTGTATATGTCTATACAGAGGATTGATAGCTTAAGAGATGCATAAATAGACAGCCATATAGAATAGACAAAAGTCCATTGGAATTATAGATACGGAGCTAGTAATAGTTAGATCTATACACGTATACTGGTATATATATAAATATATACATGTATGCTAGTATATGTATATATATGTATATGTATATATATATATATATATATATATATATATATATATATATATATATATATATATATATATATATATATATATATATATAGCTTGAGAAAGAGAGTGTGTGAGAAAGACAGACAGAGTGGGAGATGGCCACCATCGCTGATGTGTAGACAACTCGAAGGTATTATATTGCGCCGTAGTAATGAGTGTGGAAACATGAAAATTACTTGCACGGTGACTAAATCAATGGCGGATCTTAAAACCTTGTCAGAGAAGCCATCTTGTTATGCTTCGTTATTAGATTTTCTTGAACTGAAATGAAAATGAAATGACTCAGAAAATTGCGTAAACAAATAATTGTCTTTTCTTGGCATATTCCTATCTCTCTCTTTCTGTTTTTCTTCTCTCCCCACTCTCTCCTTCTATCGCTCTTTCTATCTCTTTCTCTTTGTATATGTATATGGATGTATATATATGATGAATATATATATATATATGTGTGTTTGTGAGTGCGTGCGTTTGTGCGTGTGTGTGTGTATGTGTCTATGTATGTATATATGAATATGTTTGTCTATATATGTTTCTAACAAGCCACTCTCCTACTCTCTCAATACATCTGTCTCTTAGTGATTCTCTCTATCGCTAAGTGTATCCTTCTCTTACTGCCACCCTTTCTATCTGATCTCTCTGTGTCTCTCTTTCCATATATATTAATGTGCGTGTGTATATATATATATATATATATATATATATATATATATATATAATCATACACATACATACATATATATCTGTGTGTGAGTGTATATATATATATATATATATATATATATATATATATATATATATAATCATACACATACATACATATATATCTGTGTGTGAGTGTATATATATATATATATATATATATATATATATATATATATATATATATATGTGTGTGTTTGTGCGTGTGCTCAAATGTCTATCTATCTAGATATTTCTGTGTATATACCTACATTCATATGAACACACACATACAAATTTGTCCGTCTGTAACGATATTTACTCTCACAATTCTTCGTACAGTTCTGTTACTATCCATTCTCTTCTTTCTTTTCTTTTCTTCTCCTCTCTTCTCTTCTCTCATCCCTCTTTCATTCTTTCTTTCTTCCTTTCATCCTTTCTTCCTCCTTTCTTTCCCGCCGTTTCACTTTTGTTTCACACTTACAGCTCACTCCTCTACTTACCTTTCTTCTGAGTCAACCAACACCTCTTCATCCTCTCACCCCTTTCCTTCTCAAACCACCTCCTACTCCTCCCTCTGACCATCCCTTCCTCCCCTTCCTCTCACCACTACCACATTCCTCCATTACTTTTCGCTTCTCCCTCTCTTCTTAATACCTTAAATATCATTCTTATAGTTTTAGCATTCTGGAAATTTCTTCGTCATACATTTATTTACAAGTAATTTCTCTTTCTCTCCATATATATATATATATTCAATTTAATTCCGATAATCACACCCTCTCTTACTCACACATTCACGCATACCACACGCATGGACGCGTGGACCTACACACACACTGTCATATACGCTCGCACTCGCACATACTCAGAGAAATATCCGACTATCTATCTATCTATCTATCTATCTATCTATCTATCTATCTATCTATCTAGCACCCTCTTTCTTTCTTTCTTTCTTTCTTTCTTTCTTTATTTCTTTCTGTCTTTCTTTCTTTCTTTCTTTCTTTCTCCCTCTAAATGTGTTTATGTACACACAATATATACACACACATAAACACATTATGCGTATATGTATAAGTAACTATTTTTGCATGTATGAGTGTACTTGGATTTGATCGTACATATATATACATACATATATGTATATACCTATATATATATATGTATATATATATATATATATACAGACATACACATATACATAAATATGTATATACATATATA
The DNA here is from genome assembly GCF_046866305.1 of Octopus bimaculoides. NCBI lineage: Eukaryota > Metazoa > Mollusca > Cephalopoda > Octopoda > Octopodidae > Octopus > Octopus bimaculoides. Next base: position 49,479,182 of record NC_142940.1, on the reverse strand, counting down.
CATACATAGTATATATATGTATATATATATATATATATATATATATATATATATATATATATATATATATATATACATATACACACACACACATATACATATATATATATATGTGTGTGTGTGTGTATATAGTCCACAAATGAGATCCACAGATTCTTAGTAAAGAAAACCCTTAGTAGTGCTCAAAAGGTTCAAACAAAGACTCCGATGTTTTTACAGGGTTGGATTCCACAAGGTAAAGAATGTCTATAAGAGGATCACTTTTGGCATACATAAGGGCAAATTATGCGGATAAACAACTTAGGTATATTAAATATAATAGTTTGGGTATGAAATAAATAAATATGTATATATATGTATACATGCGAAACGAAAGAGGGCAAAAATACAGAGATTTTCTGACGATGAATATTTAAGTATATTTGATATGTAGATATTTATATAAATAAATCCAGCTTACACTATGTACAAACGAATAGTACAGTTGGTGACATATGAAATAAGATTCTCTATTTAAAAAAAGAGTCGTTTTCAGTGAGCGAGTCGAGGACCTTCTGCTATTCACTCTGGATATCGACAACCGTGTTAAAACGGTGACCTTTGAGCAGCATTTTCAATTTGGGGAAGAGATGGAAGCCCCCAGGGGCTAAATCTGGCGAATATGGCGGGTGTGGAAGTGATACTATATTCTTTTGGGCGAGAAACTCCTGAGTGAGGAGAGCTCGATGATACGTGTATTGTCACCGTGAAGAATCCAATTCTTCGTGCTTCACAGATCCGATCGCTTTCGTCAAATGTCCTCCCTCAACTGCTTCAAAACGTCCTCTGACGATCCTCATGCACAATCTGATGAATTTTATCCACACTTCCGGGGGTGATGCTCGTGGCAAATCTCCCAGATCGTTCAGCGTCTTCTAGGGACGTTCTTCTGAATTTGAAGCCCTCGTGTCACTCGAAAGATTGTGCCCAACCCATTGCCTCTTCATCGTAAGCTTATTGAAGTATGCTCAATCTCTCTCTCTGCTGCAGACTTCCCATGTTTAGCGTAAAATTTAACGTTGGCTCTTTATTCCAGATTCCAGCCCATGACAAAAATCGCGAGACCACATCATCACTTGGGTCACAAAAACACAAATTTCACAACTTACGCAGTAAACACAGCAATGTCACTGGGCACACTACTTCATGAAGGTAACTGTTAGCTCTCACTGCGCACTTAACAGTGTGCTGCCATCTGTTGGCTTGCTACAGAACTAGACTGGGAACGTTTTGATGCCACCTTGTATTTATGCATTTATATGAATATTTTTGTGAACGGATTTCTCATGTCGATGACGAGTTTGTTGACTTGATTTTCTGTGTATTTCCACAAAAGAATATTTAGCAGGGACTTGAAGAAATAGTGAATGCTGTGAAAGAAAAAAAAAAAAAAAGAAGGAGCAAAGGTGGGCTAAGTCATCTGGGCTGGTTGACTTCTTATTTCTTTATTGCCCACAAGGGGCTAAACATAGAGGGGACAAACAAGGACAGACAAAGGGATTAAGTCGATTACATCGACCTCAGTGCGT
>NC_142940.1:49460114-49475114 GCF_046866305.1 Octopus bimaculoides | reverse complement strand
TATGTATGTATGTATGTATGTATGTAAAAATAATAGTCTGCTGGCACGAAGTCGCATGTAACATCTTAAGGTATATCGTTGTTTCTGATGAAATTATGCTCATAACATATAAATGCAAATTCAAAGGACAAAGGGCACAAGAAAACAACTAACATTTGGCATTCCTATGATATGGTGGGAGCCAAAGAACCATGTAAACTATTGCTACTATTGTCTCACATAGACTTCTTGTTATCGCAAGAGAACCTGACAGAAAATCTGGATTCAGTAATTCATCCAGTGCTTCACTCAGATGAAATGCCAGTTCCCATTTTCAAGGATCTTCCTTCACTGCAAGGTGAAAGTGATATATGTGAAGTAGATAATAAATAATGAACATGACAGTGATATAGACTTTGTAGAAACATCAACCAAAGAACGTGGAAACTTCAACCAGAAAGAACTTAATGATTTAGTTAGAGACCTAGAGCTGTCAAAAGAGTTATCAGAACTGTTAGCTTCTAGGCTTAAATAGAAGAATTTGTTGCAGAAAGAAACAAACGTGACTTTTTTTTATATCGGAACAAAGAAAAAGATCTCTTGGCATTCTTTACAACTGGAAAAGATTTTGTTTACTGTTGTGACGTGGCGGGACGGCTACGCGCGCGCACACACACACACACAGACACAGACACACACACACACACACACACACACACACACACACACACACACACACACACACACACACACACACACACACACACACATTCACTTCAGTTATCAGACTGAAGCCATGCTAAGGCACCGCCTTGAAGAAATTTTAGTCGAATGAATCCACCCTAGTACTTAAGCTTGATATTTATTATATCGGTCTCTTTTGCTGAACCGTTACCTTACTGTTAGGTAACACATCAAATATACATATATATATATATATATATATATATATATATATATATATATATATATATATATACATACGAACCAATTTTTCCCATATCTTCTTTTCTTCTTTTTATTTCTTTTACTTGTTTCAGTCATTTGACTGCGGCCATGCTGGAGGATTGAAGGATTTTAGTCGAACAATTCGACCCCAGGACTTATTTTAAAGCTTACGATCTTTTTTTGTCGAACCACTAGATTACGGGGAGGTAAACACACCAACATCGGTTGTCAAGCGGTGATGGGGCACAAACACACACAAAGACTAACACACACACACACACACACTCACACACACATATATATATACGATAAACTTCTTTCAGTTTCCGTCTAGTAAATCCACTCACACGGCTTTGGTCGGCTCGAGGCTATAGTAGAAGACACTTGCCCAAAGTGCCACGCAGTAGGACTGAACCCGGAACCATGTGGTTGGGAAGTAATCTTCTTACTACACATCTACGCCTGCGACTATGTTTATTTATCGCAGATTCATTTAAAATAATGTTTAGAAAAAAAAAACAAAAACAAAACAAAAATACAAATAACCTTGATAAACGAGGACAGATATGATAAAGGACGTTGCTTCGAATAAGATTGGCTGCTGATTCTAGCATGTCGAGCGAATTGTAGAGGCTCCAGATATAAACACAACGCCATTTATCTGACCCAACGATCTACGTCGGATATAATCATAAAACTAAAACGCAAAATCGTTAGCAGCGCCATCTGAACTTCAGAACACTGACTATAGTAGACGAACAGAATTCAATATTGAGAGAGAAATATAGAAAAATATCGGAATATAGACGGCAACTTTAACTTTTCTACTGCTTCGCTATTTTTGTTTATATTAGATATTAAGACGATATAAGTTAATATTTATGTTAAGCTAAGTAAATAATAATGTTATAATCAGAGATATCTGTCGGCCATGTTCTTTTTTTTTTATTTTGTGTCTTCTAACAGTTTTCAAATTGAAGATCGATAATACAGTGACTGAGTGTCAGGTGAGTATTGGCTTGATGTCTCTGTGTGTACGTGTGTACATATATGTGTGTGTGTGTGTGTGTGTGTGTGTGTGTGAGGTGTATAATACTGGGGACGACTATTTAGTTGTCTGATGTGTATTGCTAAAATGTCAGAGTGTGTGTGTGTGTGTGTGTGTGTGTATATATTTATATATGTATTTTCGTGTGTGTATGTGTATGTATATATATATATATATATATATATATATATATATATTCGAAACGTCTAGATAGAATAGAGACAGCTGATGAAGGGATATTCCAAGTGGCTTTCCGTTTTCCTTTGTGTTCGTTCCGTTGTCTGTAGTTTATTGTTCTAACGTCCTGTACCCTGATATGCAGGTATATACACATGTAGATGTAAGTATGTACATATATGTGTGTATACATGTATGTATATTCTTTGTATTATATATATATATATATATATATATATATATATATGTATTTACGTGTGTGTGTGTGGAAAATATTACTGAGGACTACACTGTCTAGTTCTCTAGTGTACACTGGTGTGATATTGGCGCGTGCATGTATGTATGTGTGTGCGTGTATGCGCGAACGTGTGTATGTGTGTGTGTGTGTGTGTGTGTGTGTGCGTGTGGTGTATATTACTGAAAAACCGCGCTATCAAGATGGCTGCTGTATGTTTAGAGTGATGTTTATGTATGTGTTAGTATCTATCTATCTATCTTTAAATCTATCTATCTATCTATCTATCTATCTATCTATCTATCTATCTATCTATCTATCTGTCTCCAGCTCCTTCCCTCACCCCTTGGTCTCAATTTCTCTTTCTCTCTTTCTATATCTTTTTTTCTTTCTTTCTCTCTCTCACACTTTCTCTTTCTCTGTCTCTTTCTCCACACACACATACATCTACATACAAACACGTTCTCGCTTGTACAAAACAATTAGATGGAAGGCAAAAAAAAAAACAAAACAGTTCACCAGATGTTAAAAAATATATCTATAAAAACAGATCAAAACGAAATAGATATCTGCAGCTTTGATTAGACTACGTTTATCAAGAGACTAATTAGTAATTAGGAAGTAAAGCAAAAAACAAATCGTAACAAAATAACAACAATAACAACAGCAGCAACAACAGGCAAGCAATAGGTTAGTCATTAAAAAATATTAGGTGGTGTCGTATATTTAACTAATATCAATTAATTAATGAGTTCATGCTGAAATATTTTTCTCTGTGTCTCTCTGTGCGTTGTTAGCCTATGCATATATACATACATATGTACATACACACATACACAAACACACACACACATACATACATATATAAATAATAAAAAAAATATATGTATACGTATGTATATATGTAAGTACATACCAGTGTGTATGTACACAAACACACACATATGTATCTGTGTGTGTTCATATATATATATATATATATATATATATATATATATATATATATATATATATATATATATATATATATATATAAGCTTATATATATATAAGCTTGTGCACATGCGTGCGTGTGTGTATGTGTGCACTTTTATCTATTTAACAATTTTTTTTTCCTATTTTCTTACGACTAATTCAATCGTTCCGAAAAAAACTTTAGAATTATGATGAAGTGCAAACAGAACGAGACCGAGACCACAGTAGTATTTTTAATATATGCTTACAAAAGAAAAACTGTACCACACATACATACATACATACATACATACATACATACATACATACATACATGCATGCATACATACATCCATACATGCATATATACATACATATATGCATACATACATCCATACACGCATATACACTCCCGCACACACACACATATACACGACGGGCTTCTTTTAGTTTCCGTTTACCAAATCCACTCGGAAGGCTTTGCTCGGCCCGAGGCTAGAGTAGAAGACAGTTGCCCAATTTGCCATACAGGAGGATTGAAACTGGAACCATGTGGCTGGGAAGCAAATTTCCTACCACACAGCTACAGCTGCGAAGACAACGCAGTCTTTGAAATGGTAAAGAAGGTGTACTTATGGAACAGAACGATATTTTCTCCACTGAATAGTAAAAGTGCCGATGCAGTTCATATGGGTGGAAAGATCAACTCCTAATTAATCGAATGATCCTTGGGAACTGTCATAACAAGCACAGGAATATAAGTTCCGCATGGATTGATAACAGAAAGGCACTTGATATTATATCACATTCATGGATTTGAAATCGCTGGACATTTTCAAAATTTATCCTGTAATTTCAAAAAAATTGAAGCAGAACATATCACTGTGGAATACAAATCTCCAGTTATACCAATCTAATGGAGTTCTGACTTCAAACACTATTAATATCAACTGTAGAATTTCCCAAGGTGACTCACTTTCACCTCTTATATTTTGTGTAGCCATAATACCCCTTACAAATGAACTTGGCTGAACAGAGTATGTATATAAAATCGACAACAAGTAAATAAGCCATCAATTTTAAATGGATGACTTAAAATTATGGCAACGACAATGATAAGCTTGAAGGCCTATTACATACTGAGAAAGCATTCAGTGATGACATCGGGACGGGTTTAATCTTGATAAGTGTGCCAAGGCCACTTTCCAGAAAGGGAAATTGAAGACCACAAATTCAGTCATGTTAGATGTTGACATAGTTATAGAAGAACTTTAGCAAGAACAAACCTAGAAATATTTAGGAATAAATGAAGGCTCTGGCATTTAGCATGTAAGCATGTAAGATCAGGAAGGAATGTTATAGGAGAGTTCGAGCAGACCCAAAATATGAGCAAAATGCACATAAATTCTTTAGCAATTCCAGTTGTTACTTATAACTTTAATGTGTTGAACTGGAATATCAGTGAAATAAGAAAAATTGACAGAGAAATACCTAAGCTGCTGACTTGCAATAAGATGTACGATCCAAAGGCAAATGTGGATCGGCTTTACCTTCGCAGAGATCAAGGAGGTAGAGGCTTGATTCAATCTGAACTCTTTTACAAAATCACTACAAGTGGATTGACCAAATAACTTGAAGCAACTAACTACTGAATGCTGCAACCTGTTGAAAATCACGAGAGGTGTAAAAAGCTTCATTCTGTCTCAAAGGAGAAAAAACAATTTACTAACCATTTTGGGGGTGGGGATAAGTCGATTACATCGACCCCAGTGTTTTACTGCTATTTAATTTATCGACCCCGAAAGGATAAAAGGCAAAGTCGACCTCAGCGGAACTTGAACTCAGAACGTAGCGCCGGGGGAAATACCGCCAAGCGTTTCATCCAACGTGCTAACGATTCTGTCAGCTCACCGCCTTAATATTAATAATAATAATAATAATAATAATAATAATAATAATAATAATAATAATAATAATAATAATAATAATAATAATAATAATAATAATAATTATTATTATTATTATAATAACAAGAACAACAATGATAATAATAATATCAACAAGAAAAAATAATAAAACCAGCAATAATAATGGTGATAATAAAGTTAATGAGGATATTATTATTACTATTATTATTATTGTTATTATTATTATTGTTCAGTAGTTTTATTTTTAACAATTATTATTATTATTATTATTATTATTATTATTATTATTATTATTATTATTATTATTATTATAAATTCAACATCCAATATCCGTAAGAGATTCCCGCATTAAAAACACTGATATCCAAATACCTTTTCACCAGTTATAATTTCAACACGAAGTAACACTCAACACGCACGCGCCTGTGCGCACGCACACACGCAAGCACACACACACACATAGACACACACATACACACACACACTCAGACACACACACACACACACACATTCATACACACACATACACACACATAACACCAGCGTAAATTCCTCATGTCTGTTTGCTACCAAATAATACATTTCCCTGAGGTGTAATTAAAGATTTTCCGTTAATTAATCACGTGTCAAAACTTTACAGAGCCCTTAAAACAACAGCCTGCTGTTATATTGCTCATTCAGCTTGTTGTGTGTTAGTTAGCGAAGTTTGTGTAAATGCTAAATAAAAGACTAATTGATTAATATTTCGAAAATGTCATATATAGTTTGACAGGAGAAATGGCGTAGCGATTTCTCTAATCTACGGATTTATGCATGCAAGAATTAATACGTACGTACGTATTATGTATGTATGTATGTATGTATGTATGTATGTATGTATGTCATTATTCAGTTTTATTTTAGATTTCTTGCCAATAGTGAAAGAACCGGTTTCTAACCTAGATCCAATGCTCCGTCATTGGAATTTCATGTATGTATGTATGTATGTATGTATGTATGTATGTATGTATGTGTGTTTGTGCGTGTGCATGCGTGTGTGTGTGTGTGTGTGTGTGTGTGTGTGTGTGTGTGTGTGTACGTATGCATATATGTAGGCATCTGTGCTAGTACGATTTTTTGACTCTTGATATATATTGTGTTTTTAAACACCGAATGGCTACAAAAGACTTTTATCTTAGACGAAACACGCAACTTGCTCGCCAACGAATTATATACATAAGGTATAATACATATTTTGCTATTTTAATTTAATACTTCTGCAAGGTGGCGAACTGGCAGAATGGTTAGCATGTTAGCAAAATCGCTTACCGAAATTTCGTTCGTCTTTAAGTTCTGAGTTCAAATACTGCCGACGTCGATTTTGCCTTTTATTCTTTCAAAGCTCATAAACTAACTACCAGTGGATCACTGGGGTCGATGTAATCGACTAACCCCTTCCCGCGATTTTGCTGGCCTTAGGTCAGAATTTGAAAGTATTTTAATACAGCTTCAGTTACGTCAATCAGAATATTTATTCAACTCAGCGGCTATTTGCAATGCCAGTAAATGGTTCATTCAGTGTTTCTTATATCAGAGGCGTGAAATCTGGTTTACGCATGTGGCGAACTCGATTACACACTTCCGCCAGGACGATTTTTCGTCTCTCTCTGTTATATACAGCAAGCCTATAAACTTAGAGCAAAACCGCTGTAAAAAGGCTGTCTGCAGTGTATATACATTTAATATAAAATATAGAAGGTTATTACATCTATCTATATATATATGATTATTTGTTTGTGCATGTGTTTCATCTAAAAGCCTACAATAAGGGGAAAAAAATAGATATTCTCCAAACCAGGTTGAAATATTTTTTGCCTTAAAACAAAATCAAACAAACAAACAAACGTATTTCTGGATCATTGATAACTAGAAACATGTGTGTTTCTCCCTATGGGATACACTGCTTATACTGATAGACCCGGGACCCCTATTTTGTCAATAGTCCCTTCCAGAAGTATCACGAATATTAAGAGACCGACCCCTCTTTCCTAAAACTGAAATTACACGCTAACTAGAACATGTCATGACAAGAATTGTAATGGGATTTGGTGACGTTTCCGTCACGTCATCTTGTCACATACACAAACACACACACGTGTATATGTATATGTATATATATATATATATATATATATATATATATATATATATATATATATATATATATATATATATATATATATATATATATATATATATATATATATTTGAATGAATATATATATGCATGTGTATATATATATATATATATATATATATATATATATATATATATATATATATATATATATATATATATATATATATATATATATATATATATATTTGAATGAATATATATATGCATGTATATATATATATATATATATATATATATATATATATGTATATATATATACGTGCATATGTATATACAAGCATATACTCCCACACACAAACACACACACGTGTATATGTATATATATGTATGTAAGTATGCATGTATATATGTGTGTGTGTGTGTGTGTGTGTGTACATATGTATATACAAGCCTACACACACACACACACACATTTATATTTTCAGTTGTAGACTCCGTGTGACCGTGTGTGTATTTAGACACCCCCCCCACACACATGCACACACGAACACATACATATATATAAAATTATATTCGCAAACGTGGCTGTGTGGTAAGTAGCTTGCTTACCAACCACATGGTTCTGGGTTCAGTCCCACTGCGTAGCACCTTGGGCAAGTGTCTTCTACTATAGCCTCGGGCCGACCAAAGCATTGTGAGTGGATTTGGTAGACGGAAACTGAAAGAAGCCCGTCGTATATATGCATACATACACACACACACACACACACACACATATACATATATATGTGTGTGTGTGTGTGTGTGTGTGTGTTTGTCCCCCCCCCCACCTCGCTTGACAACCGATACTGGTTTATTTACGTCTCGTAACTTAGCGGTTCGGCAAAAGGGACCGATAGAACAAGTACTAGGCTTACAAAGAATAAGTCCTGGGGTCCATTTGCTCGACTAAAAGCGGTGCTCCAGCATGGCAGTAGTCAAATAACTGAAACAAGTAAAAGAGTAAAAGAATGTTTACTTTGTAGAGCTATAAACAGCTAAAAGCTACTTATAAACACAGTTTCTGTGTACTAGTAATACTACCAAAAACATACACCAATGTGTTTTGGTTGTGATTAAGTAAAGTGTGAATGAAATCCGTTTAGTATTGTAGGCATTTTCTTATAATTATAAAGAAAAGAAGCAAGGAAAACCGTAAAGTTTTGATTTGATGTCAAATTAACTTGATTCTGTAATTATCATAATTTCAGCTTTTTTAGTCATTCAATGGTTGTGATGTGTAACATGATAAAGACATGCATGGACAAAAACAACAAAGCATACTGACATATACACGGCCCCATATATATAAACACGTAAATGCATAACATCCACACACAAACAAGCACAAACGAAAATACGAGCCATACAAAAAAGCAATGCGCGTTTAAGGAGTAACAAAAATAAATAAACAGTGATATATATGTGTTTGTGTGTGTGTATATATTCTTTTACTTTTACTTGTTTCTGTCATTCGACTGCGGTCATGCTGGAGTAACGCCTTAAACGGTTTTAGTTGAAGAACACGACCTCAGGACTTATTCTTTGTAAGCCTAGTACTTATTCTATTGGTCTCTTTACGTTATGGGGACATAAGCATACCAACATCGGTTGTCAAATAATAGTGGAGGACAAACACACACGCATATATGTGTGGCTAGAGCGTCGAGCTTACGATCGTGAAATTGTGAGTTCGATTCCCTTACCGGGCTGCGTGTTGGGTTCATGAGCAAGACACTTTATTTCACGTTGCTCCAGTTCACTCAGCTGTAGAAATGAGTTGCGACGTCACTGGTGCCAAGCTGTATCGACCTTTGCCTTTCCCTTGGATAACATCAGAGGGGAGGCTGGTATGCATGGGCGACTGCTGGCCTTCCACCTTACCCGGACTCGTACCTCGGAGGGTAACTTTCTAGGTGCAATCCCATGGTCATTCAAGACCGAAAGAGGTCTCCTCATATATATATATATATATATATATATATATATATATATATATATATATATACGATGGGACTCTTTCAGTTTCCGTCTGCCAAATCCACTCACAAGGCTTTGGTCGCCTCAGGAAGACAGTTGCCGAAGGTGCCACGCAGTGGCACTAAACTCTGGACCATATGGTGGGGAAGCAATCACACACTTACCGAGAGAGAGCGAGAGAGAGAGAGAGAGAGAGGGGACACACGTACATATAGACGTGGCTGTACGGTAAGAAGTTTGATTTGCGGACCAACCAAAGCCTTGTGTAAGGATTTCTTAGACGAAAACTAAAAGAAGCCCATCGTATACACACACACACACACACACACACACACACACACACACACAAACACGCCCCCCTCCCCACATCTAAATACTTATATATACATACATATATGTGTATGTGTATGTGTGTGTGTGTTTCTGAATGTGTTTGTGTATGTGTTCGTACCCCACTACTGCTTGTTTACGCCCCTGTAATTTTGCAACTCATAAAAAAAGAGACCAATAGAATAAGGGCTGGGCTCGATTTGTTCAACTAGGGTTTAGTTATTAAACCCTTGAAGGTGGTGCTCGGGCATTGCCGCAGTCAGATAACACAAGCAAGTAAAAAAATAAAAGCTCGAAGATTTGATGAAACGTAAAGATAGAATGGAAATAAAATAAGAAATGGAAAACAAATAAACAAATAAAAAAAAGAAAATAACAAAGTCAAATGAAAAGAGCGGCATCTATTTAAGATGAAATAAACAACATCAATAATAATAATAATGATAACAACAACAACAACAACAACAACAACAACAACAACAACAACAACAACAGCAGCAGCAGCAACATCCTCAAGAACATACATATATACATACAAACGTACATACATACATATAGTGTAATGGAAAGTGCGACGTTTGCTTAAGCAGAAATAAAATCTTCAACAAAAATATTGACGAGTGGAACATTATGAAGTGTCGAAAACTGCTAAAATAATTTTGTTGGCTGTGCTGTTTTGCTATAACTGTCCGCACACACCATGTTGTTATAATGGCGTAAATAACATTATGTCAGCCATATAAGCATCAGAAATTCGGAGTTATTGAAGGATATATATATATATATATATATATATATATATATATATATATATATTTATATATATGTATATATATATATATATGTATATATATGTATATATATAGAGAGAGATGTTATCTTGTGTGGCAGCCAGTAACAGCATTACAAGTAGCAAAATTAAATAAAGTACGTTAGCCATACTTTTAAGATGTAGTAGTAGAAAACGAATATGAATTTGCGTGGAATTCTTATCAGAAAAATATGTATAACGGACGAACACGCTTCGATATTTGATAATGATAAAAGTAACAAATTCTGGCACCAAGCCAGCAATTTCGGGAGAAGGGTAAGTTAATTTACATCTACCCTCGGTGCTCAAGTGGTACTTATTTTATCTGCCCTGGAAGGCTGAAAGGTAAAGTCGATCACGAGGAGAATTTGAACTGATAACGTAATGGCGGACGAAATGCCGCTAAGTATTTTGTTCTGCGTGCTAATGTTTCTGCCTGGCCATCACTGTAATAATGATACTAATAACCCTTTTTGCTATAGGCACAAGGCCTGAAACTTTGGGAGACATCGACCTTATTACTTGACTGATACTTAACTTATGACCCGAAAGAATGAAAGGTAAATTCGACCTGGGCGGAATTTGAAGTCAGAATATAAAGAGGTACGAAACGCCGCTAAGCATTTCTCCTGGCATGTTTAACGATTCTGCCAACTCGCCGACTTAATGATAATAATAATCCTTTCTACTCTAGGCACAAGGCCTGAAATTTGGTGGGGAGGGGGAACCAGTCGATTAGATCGACCCCAGTACACACCTGGTACTTAATTTATCGAGCCCGAAAGGATGAAAGACAAAGTCGACCTCGGCGGAATTTGCACTCAGAACGTAGCAGCAGACGAAATACCGCTAAGCATTTCGTGGTGGTAGTGGTGGTGGTGGTGGTGGTGGTGGTGGTGGCAGCGATGGTAATGATGGAGGTAGCTGGTGGAGTAGTAGTGGTTGCAGTAGTAGTAGTAGTACCAGGAGCAGTAGTAGTAGTAGTAGTAAGGGTGATGGTAGCAATAGTAAAGACAAAAATAATTCAAAGGTACACCTTCTCTCCCTCCCCTCCACCCCCAAAAATGTAATATAACTAACGATTTCAAACCAATAACGTGTATCATGCACTAATGTGGAACTAAGTGAATGGTATAGCAGAAGCTAATGGCATCTACGCATGTATGTATGTATATATATATATATATATATAGCTAATGGCATCTATGTATGTATATATATATATATATATATATATATATATATATATATATATATATATATATATATATATATAGCTAATATATGATATATATATATAAATATATATATATATATATAGCTAATATATAATATATATATATATAGGTAATGGCATCTACGTATACACTCACACACACATATATGTTTGTGTGTCGGGGTGGGGGTAACTGGGGAAGAAAGAGAAAGAAAAAGAGAGAAAGTGATAGAGAGGATGTGGATATATTACCATCGGAGTAGAAAATATGCCGAAGGTGGAATGCATATATATACTAAGGACCAATTACTTTTAGAAAAATTATTACTTTTGGTATCATAGGAAATGACGTACAAATGCTGAGCAGTCAGAGATGTATGTATGTATGTATGTATGTATGTATGTATGTATGTATGTATGCATGTATGTATGTATGTGTGTTTGTGTGTGTGTATAATATATATACACGCGTACTACACACATATATAGACACATACATGTACACACACATATATATTCATAAACTTACTTGGAAATGGATGCGTGGTGTTCAATTAAATAATAAATAGTAAATGATATATAGTATGTATGTATATATATATATACATACATACTATATATATATATATATATATATATATATATATATATATATATATATATACTGGCACAAACACAGATACGCATGTTTTTATGCGAGGTTACAAAGATAAACAATTTGTTAGTAGAGTACATATTTATTTATTAAGTTTTACGAGGATATGTTTGAAAGTACCTTCGAAGTCCTGGCTTACCATCGGTTATATATATTCTGCTCACGACCAGTAAGTCGAAACTTCGAAGGTACTGTCAACATTTTTATTGTAAACGTATGTGTGCGTGCGTGTGTGCGTGTGTGTGTGTGTTTGAGTGTGTATAGGTAAGATCTAAGGATCATTCGTATTTGAATTTTGTTCCTTAACAAATTTAGACACTTACTGTCTCCCATATATTATTTCTTCTCAAATATGTTTTCCCTTTTGTTCTCTCACTCTGTTCTTTCCACGCATTTTCGATCAAATTTCCTGCGCGTTAATAAGGAATCCCTTGACGACAATATAAGCTTCATTTGACTAAGGTATCTTTAGCTGGACGAGTAGCTAGCGGATTACCCCTCGTCTGGATAATTACCACTTCCGAGCTTCTGTTAGCTATGAAACATATGTGGCCTGGATCTTATCCACTTCATTCCCTAAATTTGGATATATATTTTTATATATGTGTGTGTATGTGTGTGCGTGAGTGTGTGTCTGTTTCTGTGTCTGTGTGTCTCACTTCAGTCATGTAACGACACATGTGTTTTTCTCGGACTGTTTTGTTTCCCCTTCCCTCCGGACCTTTCCTTTTTCCTCTTTCTGACGAAGAGCCATGACAGAAACGTTACACCCTTCTTTTTTTTTCGTCTTAAACGCTAAATGTCAGACTGTGACAATGCCCTAACCACTAAGATATTCGCCATCATAAAGAAGGTATACGAAACAATATATTGCAGCACCTACTCCATAGTAAGGTCTCAACCGACGATGATTAACAGTTTTAGCAGCGTTTATAGGTCTCTAACTAAATAAGTGCTCTGGAGCCTTTATTGGCAGCAAGCTATAGCATACATAGATCAGAATTGGGTTGGGTCTCTGACAAGTCTGACAATACCTTTAGACAATATTGCTTTAGGGAAAGAAAAACACTTGTGTTGAGTGGCATACTGTAGGATCGAATCTGGGATCTCGTGGATGCGTGGTGAACGTGTTACCCACATGACCATGAATAGCGCCATGTTTAAAAAGCAAGATCCTCATTGGAAATTCCTCAATACGAGTTCAACTTCAACCCTCATCAGATTTGTGAGATCCCTCTACGACAAATAAGAAATAACGTATCATAACAACAAAGGACCCTAATAGAGAAAGAGAGACAAAAGAGGGAGAAAGAAGTAGAGTAAGATCGAGAGACGATAAGAGAATTAGAAAGAAAGAGAGGGTGAGAGAATGAAGGAGAAGGAAGGGTGTGATGGAAAGTATTTATGACGTAGGGTTAACATCCATGACCAAATACCGTGCCCCGCCCCCACTTTTTTTTCCTGCCCAGCCTCTAGATTATAAACGTCTATCAAGAGAAGAGATGAATTGTTACTTATTGTCTGTGTACATTAACTTGTCTGTCCTGTTTGGGCGTAATGAAGCGTATATCTCGTCTTCGTAAATAATCGTGCACGGTTTTCAACGATCGCCCTTCTACGCCATCAGACAAAAACCAACACAAAACAAAACAAAACAAAACAAAACAAAACAAAGATATGACGTCGGGAGAAAGAGGGAAATATTAAATGCAGAGACATAGATAGACACACAGGCAGACAGATAGGCATTGGCAGATAAAGACATGCATAGACAGAGGGAATTATATATATATATATATATATATATATATATATATATACGTATATCAAAGGATGAGGAGGAGTAAGAGGAGGAGATGGAGAAACGATAATGAGTCATTGAAAATCAACGAATGGGTCATGGTAAGAATATGCCATTGTTCCTCTTTGAATATTCAGCATATATATCTGTGTGTGTGTGTGTGTGTGTGTGTATGTGTTTATATATATATATATATATATATATATATATATATATATATATATATAATGTTCATATATATACGTGTATATATATATATATATATATATATATATATATATATATATATATATATATATATATATATATACATATATATATATATATATATATATATATATATATATATATATATATATATATATATATACATATATATGTTTATATGATTTTATATATATATATATATATATATATATATATGTTTGTATGTACGTTAGTAGATGCGTAAGTATATATGTGTGAGTGTGTACCTATGGATGCAAATAATAAATATGCATATTCATATCTATCTATCAATTTATGTACATATGTATATATCTATCTATCTATCTGTCTACCAATCAAACTTTGCCTCTTTTCTCTCTCTCTCTCTCTCTCTCTCTCTCTCTCTCTCTCTCTCTATATATATATATATATATATATATATATATATATATATATGTATATATATATAGCGAGAGAGAGAGAGAGAGTTTCCTTCACAAGCGTTTACTGTAATACCAGAAGAATACCTGGGTGTTTGCCTGGGAAATATTAAGAACGCGGTCGGTGGTAAAT
>NC_142940.1:49445114-49447614 GCF_046866305.1 Octopus bimaculoides | reverse complement strand
AGTAGTAGTAGTAGTAGTAGTAGTAGTAGTAGTAGTAGTGGTAGTAGTAATAGTAGTAGTGGTAGTAGTAGTGGTAGTAGTAGTAGTAGTAGTAACAGCAGCAACAGTAGTAGTAGTAATAGTAGTAATAGTAGTGGTAGTAGTAGTAGTAGTAGTAGTAGTAGTGGTAGTAGTAGTAGTAGTGGTAGTAGTAGTAGTAGTAGTAGTGGTGGTGGTGGTGGTGGTGGTGGGTCAGCAACAGTTGCAACATCATTGCAACTACCACCACAGCCATCTTAACCGCCGCGAACTGACGGAACTACAAAAGTCACCAGCAACACCATCAATTCCACCATCACCGCCACCAACACAAGACATCAATGCCACCACCAACCCACGATCAAAATCATTATTATCACTGGTCAAAATTAATGCCCCGACAACCCCATCAACATATACAACCATCACACCATCTCCACCTCTGTTATATATACATATGAACACATTTAACACATTATCAATACGTTATCACATTTAATACCATTATCAACATATTATCACAAGGAATACCATTATCAATACAATATCACATTAAACACAATTATCAATACATTATCACTTTTCACATTATTACCAATTCATTATTATCCAATTTAATACTATAATCCAGACATCACATTTAATAGCATTATTTACACCATAAAATTATCATCATTATCAATAGATTATTATCATATTTAATGACATTATTTAAACATTATCACATTTAACTCTATTCGAAATATAATATCACATTTGATACAATTCTCAATACATCATTAACACATTTAACAACATTATCTACACATAATAAAATTATCATCATAATCTATACATTATCACATTCAACACCATTATCAACACATCACATTTCGCTTCGTTTAACATCATTATCTACATATTATCACATCTAATACCTTAATCAATACATTATCACATTTAACAACACTATCAATACATTTTTTAAATTCAACATTATTATCTGTGCATTATCATACTAACAACACTTAAGAATACCATATAATGCAGACGCTACTAACAATACGACAACTAGTTTCACAATCAGTAGAACAACTCTAACAACAATATTATCATCAATGAAGTTTGTTATTAAATCAATATAAACTGCGTCTTCAGCACCAACATGGCCGTCAGTTGAATTAACGACTTCTTTGCATTAGCAGAAGATCAAATACACAGTAGATGATATGTATCGAATATATATATATATATATATATATATATATATATATATATATATATATATATATATATATATATATATATGTGTGTGTGTGTGTGTGTGTCCAGTTTTTAATTTTACCGACCACAGAGAGATGAAAGATAAATGTAGATCACAGTGGAATCGGAATTAGAGTGGGAATAAATAATGAATGAGATTTAATATGGTGTTCAAACATCTCCGATTCCTGCAGATTGTTTTAAACGGAATTAATGACGTTTAAACAGCAGGTAGCACGTCGGACAAAATGCTTAGCGACATTTCTTCTGTTTTTACTTTTTTGTTTTCTTCCATTCTGATTTCAAATCCTGTCAGGATCGAGTTTAGCTTTCATCCCTTCTGGGTCGATTAAATAAAGTACCAGTCAAATACCGTGCTCGATGTAATCGACTAGTCCCATTCCCGCAAAAGCGATACCTTTGAAACCTGCAATGGATAATAATAATAATAATAATAATGATAATAATAATAATAATAATAATAATAATAATAATAATAATAATAATAATAATAATAATAATAATAATAATAATAATAATAAAGGCAAATAGACCAGATATAGTTGTCAAAGATCATGAAGAAAAAAAAATGCTTTCCAATTGATGTATCAATACCAGCAGATGACAATTTTTCTCTAAAAGAAATGGAAAAACTTTCAAAATACAAAGACCTGGAAATAGAGATAACTCGAATGTGGAATCTAAAAACAGAAACAATTCCTATCATAGTAGGTGCCTTAGGTATAATAAAAAAATATTCAGACAAATACATAACAAAAACACCAGGACTTACAAATATATATAACATACAGAAAATTGCACTACTGGGTACTGCACACATTCTACGCAAAACACTTTCAATACAGTAAACATAAGAGCACCACAGCAAACCACAGCACATACCCAAGGCGCACAGAGCTGCGCTCGGTAGTGAAGTGAAAGCACGTTATAAAAATAAAACTACTGAATAATGATAATAATAATAATACTGTCTATGTGATCTCAAATTTTAAAACAAACACATAATTTTCTTATGGTTTCTTAAACATTCTCTAGAACAACACTATGTACAAATCCAAATATATGGTACCCTAGGCATAACACCTACATGAACTTCTAACTTGTTGTCTCTTGAGGTCTCTGGGTGAGACTTGGAGCCAACTTGTACAAATCCAAAACAAAAGCCAAACATAAAATAATAATAATAATTAATAATGATAATAATAATAATAACAATAAC
>NC_142940.1:49437614-49440114 GCF_046866305.1 Octopus bimaculoides | reverse complement strand
AATAATAATGATAATAATAATAATAATAATAATAATAATAATAATAACAATAATGATAATAATAATAACAACACTTAGTCAGGGACCCTTTGAGCGGGATGGGTTACTCGACGTGAAGAAAATTCTAACTGGGCCCCACCTGCAAGGTCATGCTCTGTTTATCTTGATATGAGATCACTATGTCGCGCACACATGGTTGTGATGCATGTGCCTGGTGTACCCTTATCAGACGGGTAGTCATGATGGGTATAAAGAGCTTCGTATATTTTACCCCAGTATCACTTTGATGGTATGCACTGTTCTCTCAGTAATAATAATAATAATAATAATAATAATAATAATAATAATAATAATAATAATAATAATAATAATAATAATAACAATCTTTATTCATCCATACAATACATGAACAATTGAAATAGTGGAGAATTTGCAAAGTTGTGTGGGGTGGGACAATATAAAAGGGAGTGAATGAATAAATTAAACGAGTTGAACAATTTGTGAAAACTATGATTACAGACTAATCAAAGAAGTATTTACACATATACATACCTATATATGTGTGTGTGCGTGTGTGTGTGTGTGTGTGTGTGTGTGTGTGTGTGTGTGTGTGTGTGCCTGTGTGTGTGCGTGCGTGTGTGTGAAGCGTGGTAAATAGCTAAGAAACTCGCTTCGTAATCACGAGGTTCTGTGTTTGATAAAACTAAGTGAGGAAATAAAACAGAAAATAAAATCAAAAATACCCGAAAAGAAACAAAAAATAAAAAACAATATAACCTTAAAATGCTTGAAATCGAAGAACACTCGAGGCATGGTTCTTTTGCCTTTGGCATTCTTGGTAAAGAAGTTGTCATTAAGGGGAGAAAAAAATGCTTTGAGCAAATAAAATAGTTAATCGCCATTCCAAAATGATTTTAACAAGAAATTTGCAAGAAATTTGCAAGAAATAGAATAAAAGTGATTACAATGGCTATGCCAAAAGATTTTGGGAGAACCATGGACAGCAGAAAGAGTACCCCAGATAAGGTTACTCAAAAATAACAAGCGAACAAACGGAACATTGCAGGGAAAATATGTAAATCTGTGAAATAAATTTAGCTTTACTGTGTAGTGACAGAAAGTTCGGTGCCAGTGCCTGACACTTGCGTATGTCTTCTACAATAGCCCGAAGCCGACCAATGGTTTGTGAGAGAATTTAGTTGATGGAAACTGTATGAAGACCCATCAATATATATGAGCGCGCGCGTGTATGTTAATGTTTGTTTTTTTAGTTATAATAGAAACAATTTAACATTAAACTGAATAATTAATTACTCAATACTTTTTGCAAAGTTCTGGGCCTGCTAGCCTATGTACGACGGGGTGCTGAAAGGTTCTTGGCTTTGAAGGGTGTCGCAAAAGGCTTGGTTGGAGGCCTAACCCTCCGCGTCCTTTTACAGGGCTTAGAAAATCTGAAGGCCTACTGCAATAAGCGTGCAAATCTGAGAGATGAATATGTTGAATAATATCATAATTGACTGATCCTTTTGTATTTTCTTTTACCCCAAACCAAGAACTTTTCAGCAATCCCATGTATAGTTAAAACACATATGTATGTAAGCATGTATGTACGTATATATGTGTGTATATATATATATGTGTGTGTTTGTGCGTGTGTGTGTGTGTATGTCTGTATACACACACACACGCGCATATATATATATATATATATATATATATATATATATAGATATATATACGATAATTGCTGAAAGTGACATCGTATTTCATTTTGCAACCATAATATCCTATTAATTTTACTTATAAGTCAAAACTGTGTCCTAATTTTTGTGTTAGCAGTGCGATTCAGTCACTTTTCTATAGAATTTTGAGCCAACAATGAAAGTCACGACATTTCGTATGTGAATATGTAAAGAATATGTAAAGTTATGACTTTTCCTATACAAATACATCTATGTAAACAACGTATATACATATAAATTCGCTAATTAAATTTACGATATTATATAACATTGCATAGGAGAACGCGTATATGTGGATGATTTGAAGCTGTGTATTAACAGGTAACAAGCAACTGGATAACCTGATACATTTCGTTCAAGTAATCTGTTCAAAAATTCAAATTTAGTCGAGAAATATACAATATGGCTACGTGGAAGCGAAGAAAATTAAGATGTAAACAATAACATCGTCTTACATAAGGAATAAAAGAAGAAAATTAGGCTGAAGACAAACCTCAGAATAGAAAGAATACAATAACTAGATACAATACAATACAGACAAATGAAATTGAAGTTTAGATATGAATGTCATAAATTCATTGAATTAATATTCAATGTTAAGATAGATGTGTAACAGAAACCATTGTGTATCAATTAAATCTCAGACTAATTGGTTTTTAATGAGTTATAGTTATAAAAAATTAGTTATATTTAGAAATGGAAGGTAAGGGAATTATTATATAACTAGATTGTGAATACAATCAAAATAATTGTTTCTT
>NC_142940.1:49420114-49430114 GCF_046866305.1 Octopus bimaculoides | reverse complement strand
TATGTATATCATTATATATATATATATATATATATATCATTATATATATATAAAATATGTAAATACATATATATGTATATTTATATCTATATATACATATATATATGTACATTCTCATTCCTCCTACACACTCAAACATAGGCACACACATCCGTACGCACGCACGCACATATATTCCAACGTTTATATATTAATCTCTGTCTACAAACCTTGCATATTACGTTTTACTGAAACTTGTCATTTTTTTTTTATTCCGTATTACTTCTGTATTCTTTTTTTTTTTTTTTGCTTAAATATTTCATAATCTCCCGTTCTTTCTATATGTCGAATAAATTTTTTTCCCGTCTCTTGGAGTTGTCTGCCCTTAGGGACACTTTTCTTTTTCTATATATCAATCGGTTTATATGAAGGTAAAACGAAAGTCGGTAGACATATTCATAATGCATACTTATTAATTCATATTTGTATATGTATGCATTTATGTACCCAATCTACTCTCTGTATAATATATATCTAATCTCTCTCTTTCTCGCTTTCTATATACATACATACATACATACATACATACATACATACATACATACATACATACTTACATACCTACATACGTGCTTTTATATTATAATAAAGAAAAAGGCACATTAATTAGTTTGGAATACGTTACTTTTACTATAAGGACGTACTTATTGAAGTCTACACTATCTAGAAAATTCGTTGAAGTTGTAATTTTGATGTATTCTTTTATTTTGAAGATTTTAACAACAGAAAACTAATTTGAATTCACCGCGAGAAAGCAGCGTATTTAGACTGTGAAATAATGTTCAATCATTGTTTTCACTCTCTCTCTCTCTCTCTCTCTCTCTCTCTATCTCTCTCTCTCCCTCTCTCTTTCCTCTTTCTCTTTCTCTCCTGTACTTACGGCTACAACATGGAATCTGTTATATATTTTCCATAGTTAATTCCTTTACTTAGATCACTGTTCGTGTTAACGTAATTCATATGTTCCATGGAAATAAAATTTTAAAAAATATCATTTCTCATCTCTGTACATCTGCAATTGTATGCTTACTTCAGTTATTAATTTTAAAATATACAAATATATATTTTAAGGGAAAAGTAATGCAGAGCAAATCATAAGTTATACAATCGTTTATGTTAAAACCTACAGTAAAATTTCCAATATGATTTTTTTCCCCCCAATACTTTCTAGTTATGCATTCCAATTCTCTGTCATGCGAAGTTACGAAATCTTCTGGTAAGTATACATGAGGACTTTTGCGTGGCTAAATTAAAAATGGGTTCAATTTTTGGCACAAGTCCAGCAATTTCAAGGGAGGGGGTTAGTCCATTACTTCGACCCCAGTGCTCTACTGGTACTTATCTCACTGACCCCCGAAAGGAATGAAATGCAAAGTCGACCCCTGCGGAATTAGTAGATAAAATGTACAACATAAGATGAACAACATTTATGCACGCGTTTTTGCATATATATATATATATATATATATATATATATATATATATAATTTAGATTCAAGGTGAATATGGTACTTAAGTTTAGGCACCAGAATTAAGTATGGCATTATCCATACAATTTCAAAATAAGGTGATTAAAATCAAAATAAGCAACAAGGATATCCAAAGTTAATGCAGTACGATCGTTTCATGCGACTCCATTTATTTAAGCAATGTGAACATTACATCCATCCATCCATCCATCCATCCATCCATCCATACATACATACCTACATACATACATACATGCACACATTCATACATGCACACATACATACATGCACGCATACATACATACATACATACATACATACATACATACATACATACATGCCTACATACATACAACCAAACAAAAATAAACTGTTGATGTTGAAATTTCAATGAAGGAACTTTGGATCTAGTTTCGAAACAGGCTCTTTCTTTATTAGCAAGACATCTTGAAATAAAACTGAATAATAACATGCATACATACATACATACATACATACATACAAAAGAAATCAATCAACTGATTGCAAATACAGTCTGTAAGCGGAACAGTAAAGCTATGCAAGACTTTTCTAAGGTTTAAAATGTGATATTGATTTCGTTATTTACCTTCCAATCAGCTCCTTCAGAGGAAAAATTTAAGTGATAAAATACTGAACAGACGTACATACATACGTTCCTATCTATCTATCTATCTATCTATCTATCTATCTATCTATCTATCTATCTATCTGTTTATTTATTTGTCTATTTGTCTATCTATTCTGTATCTTTCTATACAGATTTATATAATATAATATATATATATATATATATATATATATATATATATATAAAACATATCACACACACATACACATATACACGCATACACACACACACACGAACGCACATACTCATACTCATATAATGTATTCATATTTAGACCGGTGTGAAAAATAAAATATCTATACAAACAAGGAGTGTCCTAGACTTTGCTTTCCATATTCTTATCATCGAACGAACATCTCGTTGGATATTTTAGATTTCACATTTTTTGTCTTGTTATCTCTATATTCTACCTTTATATACTTTTTTCATCCCATCAGCCTGTCTGCTTTTAACCATTCCTTTACGTATTTATCTATTTATTTATGCATCTATTTATTATTGGAACAAGTCCAGAATATTCCCAGGGGATTTCTTCAGAGTTTTATATTGCAAAACAGAAGTACCCAGCTATTCATACACATCTTTTGTTTAGTTTTTTTAAAACTTCTTTCTTTTTTTTAGCCTTCATTTTGCATTTTATTTATTTATTTATTTGTTTATTTATTCATTTGTTAAAATATTCGTTTTTTTTTGGTTTTTGTTTTTGCGTTGCTATGAGGGGAAAAAATCTTTAGGGTCCACTGGATTCTGAATCCTCAAATATTCTACCCCTTTTTATTCGGATTGATCGAAATCAAACGATGATAAGGATAACTGTGAAGATGATGATGATGATGATGACGACTGGATCATTCTGCTGCTGCTGCTGCTGATTATTATTATTATTATTATTATTATTATTATTATTATTATTATTATTATTATTATTATAGTATTATTAATAATGATAAAAAAGCCACAATAGTAATATTAATGAGGATAATAATATTCAAAAAAATAAAAGTCATTAGTATTAGTATTATTATTATCATAATTATCATTGTTACCATTATGATGATGATGATGATGATGATGATGATGATGATGATGATGATGATGATCTTCATGATGGTGATGACATTGATGGTGATAATCGTGATGATCATGGGAATGATAATAATGATACTAATGATGATGATGACGGTGGTAGTGGTGGTGGTGGTGGTTTTGGTGGTGGTGGTGGTGGTAGTGGTGGTTTTGTTGTTGGTGGTGGTGGTGGTTTTGGTGGTGGTGGTGATGGTGGTTTTGGTGGTGGTGGTGATGGTGGTTTTGGTGGTGGTGGTGGTGGTGGTGGTGGTTTTGTTGTTGTTGGTGGTGGTGGTGTTGATAATGGACGACCACAAAGATAACAACAACTACAACAGCAGCAACAAAAACAACAATAGGAAGATATCTCCAAGGAAGTGATTTGCGCTAAGGGGCGGAAGCTATGACTCACTTCCGTCTTGTGTCTTATTCTCTCTCCTTTTTTTCCTCTCCTTCATCTCTTCTTTCTTCTCTCCCTTGTCGTCTCTCTCATTCACCCCTCACGCTCACCTCTCTACTTCCACAAACCATCCATCCATCCATCCATCCATCCCGGCAGCTATACAGCTCAAATAATATCAGTCATAACTTATTGTCATGTGGAGTTGTCTCCCCTCACACTCAGTCTCTCTCTCTCTCTCTCTCTCTCTCTCTCTCGCTCTTCCCCCTCTCTCCCTGCCCCTCACCCTCTCTCTATTACTCTATCTCTAGCTCCTTTTTCTCACACCAACGTCTGGAAAAATGCTGTGAGATTTTATCCTCGCATTTGTTTCACTAAGATATACGACGAGATCTGTTAGTTTTCGTTGGTACTGTGATAGGTTTTTAGTTTATCAAACAGTGTCAACGTACGTTCGAAACCAACATCAATCTCCTGGATTTATTTCTTCTTTTTTCTTTTATACTCCATATGCGCTACCGACACAAGGAATTGGTAAGGTCAGACTGTCTTGACTTCTCATAAAAATGAAAAAAAAAAATAATAAATATCTTCTACAAGAAATAGTCATTGCTGTTCCAACCATACATTCATTGCTATAGGAAGTTCATATCAGAGAAATGTAACACACACACACACACACACACACACACACTGCACGCACGCACGCGCGCACGCACACACACACGCACACACACGCACACAAACATACACACACGCACGCATGCATACAACATACATATATATATATATGGAGAGAGAGAGAGAGAGAGAGAGAGAGAGAGAGAGAGAGAGAGAGAGGAACAAACAGACAGATAGACAGACAGATAGTAAGATAGAAGAATACAAGACAACGGTGTTGCTACGCTACATTATATAAGAATGAAATTCGACACACGCTTTAAAAGGCTGGGTGATCGCGACTGGATTGTTTTTGACCATAATTCCTCCTGATTGGAAACGCCCAGCGGTTATACAATTATGATAAACAACAAAGTACCTAATGTAATAATAATAATAGTAATTGTACTACTACTACTACTACTACTACTACTACTACTACTACTACTACTACTACTACTACTACTACTTCAAAAGGATTTGGACCAGTTGAAGACACACAAGATGTCGAAATATCGTTCACTAGATAACAATGGCACTCTTCTTTTAATTTTGACTCTATATCTTCAGGAGGAGTTACCTCAATCCTTTCTATATTAACCAAAATGAAGTAGATTGACAAATTTATTTTTTGAACCAGTTGAAGACACACAAGATGTCGAAGTATCATTCACTAGATAACAGTGGCACTCTTCTTTTAATTTTGACTCTATATCTTCAGGAGGAGTTACCTCAATCCTTTCTATAATAATAATAATAATAATAATAATAATAATAATAATAATAATAATAATAACAACAACAACATCAAAAATGCCTTAGGAGTGAGAAACCAGGGTATCAGCCGAAGCGTTGTATCAACAACAAATAAGATGAGGACAAATATCCGTCAAATGTAAACAACGTAAATAATGTAAAGACACTCTGCTTTAAAAAATCTAAGATGGGATGCCCAAAGTTAGTCTTTTCACTTACTGTCTTTAGCCAGCGTAGATTTAGGGCTAAGAAGTTACAGAAGTAAACTAATTTTAAATTTTATATTTTCGTTAATTTTCACTGCATACAATGCGATTCCAAAATCGATTTTGTACTTCTTTGGTACAAAAATTTTCATTTAGGTTTTTCGTTGCAATTTTAGTATTTCTTTCTTGGCTATTCCTTGTCGTGATTAACTGTTCAGTCATGTTGGAGGATGCTGGCAGCGATTGTCATAAGAGAAAAAGAACGAAAGATAGCTGTATGTAGGATGGGAGGGGCAGAAGAAAGAGCTTAGAGCCTCTTGCTGGCAATAGAGCAAGGCAGAGGAGTTAAGCTGGAAGCCAGGAAGAAAGTGATTTGGCCACCACTGCCGATCCAGCAACGGAAAGGTGTTAAAGTTCAGGGTCGAAACATCAGATGATAGTTGGATGCCTAATGGTATCTATTCCTCCTGGTTAAAGCGATATTCGCCAAAGATGAATGAAAGAAGACGCATCTTCTTTTAGATGTTATTAATATAGTTGGTGGAGGCGCAATGGCCCAGTAGTTAGGGCAGCGGACTTGCGGTCATTGGATCACGGTTTCGATTTCCAGACTGGGAGTTGTGAGTGTTTATTGAGCGAAAACACCTAAAGTTCCACGAGGCTCCGGCAGGAGATGGTGGCGAACCCTGCTGTACTCTTTCACCACAACTTTCTCTCACTCTTACTTCCTGTTTCTGTTGTGCCTGTAATTCAAAGGGGCCAGCCTTGTCACACTGTGTCACGCTGAATCTCCCCAGAGAACTACGTTAACGGTACACGTGTCTGTGGAATTCTCAGCCACTTGAACGTTAATTTCGCGAGCAGGCTGTTCCGTTGATCGGATCAACTGGAACCCTCGACGTCGTAAGCGACGGAGTGCCAACAACAACAGCAACAAATATAGTTGACAATACTAAGGGGGAGAGTTGGCAGAATCGTTAGCACGCCGGGAAAATGCTTAGCAGCATTTCGTACTTCTTTACATTCTGTGTTCAAATTCTATTGAATTGGACACAGTTGATAAAATAAGTTGATCAAATAAGTACCAGTTTAGCACTGTGAGGTCGCTGTAATCGGCTATCCTTCTCGCCCGAACTTGCTGGCCTTGTGCCAAAATTTGAAGAAATCAATACCATCAATAATACCTTTGCCATCAGTTCACCGCTGAATGATGAGATCCTTTCCAGCCCGACCTTTTTCCTTCTCTTCTGAGTATAACAATATTGTAGCACTTGCTATAATTCCTGCTGATGTGTAAACGTACACAGCACATTTTATCAAGAACCACATCACTGATTGTATCCCTCTCTGTCTAAAACAATTGAACGTCATTATCAGATAGTTTTCACTGTTATTTTTAATAGCTACTTCGTTCGTAGGTTGATATAAATCCATTTACTTCAGTAATTCCATTATCTCCACTCTCATAAATTTAATGAATTTTTTACTGTGCTTACTGTACAGAGCTAACATGTTGGATGTCAGTGACTTCTCTATATCTTGTCTATTTATATATATATATATCTATGTACGCATACCCATTGTCTAACGAACAACAAAACAGTTTCACATACTTAGTTGCTGCTTGGTTTGTTCCTTTGCGATCAGGCACAATTCAAATCATCAGGATATCGTAAAATTTATGAAACCTTTTACTACGATTACTTAGTCAAAACAAATCTCTATCATTTAGAAGGCAATAACAATTACAGGCTAGATTTTAACATCTTCTCCGTCTTTTATGTATGTATGTATGTATGTATGTATGTCTCATATCTAATTATTTACCGATCAACAAACGAACTTTGCACATCCACACCGATTTCAAATATTAGCTTATCATTATTAAGCAATGTGAAGCAGGCCGTTGTTCAGTCTATCAAAAATGACTGCTAATTTTTTTCCTGATACCACACAGTAATATCTTAGGAAAATGAAAGACACATTGGACAGTGTAGTCCTAGATGTATTATTACCTTAAAAAAAAAAAAGATTAGACGGTCAAGAACTGAATGTCTTTGGTCATAGGTTTGTTGAAGAAAAAGCAACAATAATCATTACCACCTCCACTGCCAAAACCAACGCAGCTACCACCTCTCAACCGCAAACTCCATCTTACCTCTATTCCTACCACCGTGCTGGTCATAATCTTCGCCTTTTCAACGAATTGCATGAATTCAAAAACACCGTTGTCGTCTTCAAAATCTCACAAACATAACCATCGAAACCACCACCACCACCATCACCACCACCACCACCATCATCATCATCATCATCATCATCATTTCCGTCCTTCGTTTCCTGCTCCTCATTTGTCCCCTTTTAGACCTTCTCTGCCGCTGCTGGTGCTGCTGCTGCTGATCCTCTTCCTCCTCCTACCTCTCCTCCTCCTCCTCGTCGCCGTCGTCATCATGTCAGTCACATTCATCGCCTTTTACAACGATATCTCCAAAAGCTTGTGTCTTCGCGACAGCATCGATTCTGCCATCCATTTCTTCCCCCCATCCCCCCTCCACCACTTTCCACTCTTCTTCCTTTTCATCATCATCATCATTACCTCACAACATCCCTCCATTGAAACCTTCCACGAACCCACCACGCCACTATCGTTTGATTTTCAAACATGGCCGCTCTTATTGCAATTATAAGCTCCGTTTCGTCTAATCGATGAAAGCATCAAATATTCAGACGGAGACAACTTCACACAAGTTCGAATCTCTGCCATCTATAGTTTCTAGAGTAGGCTTGAACATATTTATATAATTTGTCACCTTTTACAGTGGACAGCCTTATTTTAGCCCTCACTGACCAGCGCAATCATCTCGCTTTTTCAACTTTGACCCTTTTTACCAACCAGGTTTCCTTCACAAATAAACAAGAGTGTCCCTCACCACAACCAGTGCAACACTCCCTACCAATGCCAGGCAATTTGTCCACCAATACCATCACCGCAATAACCACCATCACCACCACCACCACCACCACCACCACCAGCACCACCAAAACCACCACCACCACTACCACTATCATCACCACCACCACCACCATCACCACCACCAGCACGACGACGACGACGACGACGACGACGACGACGACGACGACCACCACCACCACCACCACGATTACGACCACTACCACCACCACAATCACAACCACTACAACTACCACCACCACCTCCACCATCACAGTCACACAATCACAACCGCTACCACAACCACTACCATCACCACCACAATCACAACCGCTACCACCACCGCCACCACCACAGTCACAACCGACACCAGCACCCTAATCGCCAACATAATCACTACCACCATTACCACCACCTTTACTACCACCACCACCACCACCACCACCACCACCACCACCACCAACACCAACACCACAACTACCACCACTACCAGTAACACCACCACCCCATTATTACCCTCACCACCACCACGATCACAATCACCCACACCGACATGAGTACCACGATTCTCCTCCTCCTCCTCCTCCTCCTCCTCCTCCTCTTCCTCCCCCCTCCCCCTCCTCTTCCTCCTCCACCTCTTCCTCCTCCTCCTACCCTTCCTCCTCATTTTCCTCATCATTCTTAAGAAACCCTCATGCCGTCCACAACCATCGCAAGGAACCCAACGATCTCTACCATCGCAACCACTGTCAACGAACCACAACCACTACCACCACCACAACGATGACCGTTACCGTGACAACATTAATGGTTGTGGTAACCAAGACTAATATTCATCATCATCATCATCATCAACAACATTGCCCCTTGCTGAAACCATCACCACCACCACCACCACAACCACTAACATCTCCGTTACCACCACCGTCACAACTACCGCAATCACTACCACTACCATCGCCCCTACCACAATCACGAGCACCATCACGACTACCACCATCACTGCTACTACTACCATTACCACCACTACCACTACCACCACTACTACTACCACCACCAGCAAAACCACAACCACTAACATCTCCGCTACTGCCACCACCACCACAACCACCACCACCACCACCACCACCACTAACATCTCCGCTACTACTACCTCCACCACAACGATGACCACCACCACCACCACTACCACCACCTCCAACACAACGATGACCACCACCACCACCACCACCGCCACTACCACCACCACCATCACCACCACCACCACCACCACCACCACCACCACCACCACCACCACCACCACTACCACTACCACCACCACCTCCACCACCACCGCCGCCGCCACGTATACCACCACCTGCAATGCATAAACCGTTTTATCTAAAATACTAACACCTACCATTGAGTTCATTTACGAATTATTTGCATCTTTCTTTCTCTTTCCTTGCATCGTTCTTCTTCAGTTTCTCGGAGGGGGGGGGTGCAGGGTTATGTCCTCTCACCCCTTTTCCTTTAAAGACACTCCACCCAAATCCAGATATCTTACTGGACACTTTGCCAAATTTTATCCCTCCTTATCACCAACTAAAACTAAAAGTTTCTCTGCCCCCCCCCCCCCGCTTCACTCAACGACACCAACTACGCAATACATAAGAGTTATGACTACCACGTGTGTACACACACACACACACACGCACGCACGTATATATTTATATGTGTGTGTGTGTGTGTTGGTGTGTTAATATATATATGTGTAAGTATACGTATGTATATATATTCATTTACATATAGATATGTATGCATGTA
>NC_142940.1:49415114-49417614 GCF_046866305.1 Octopus bimaculoides | reverse complement strand
CGTTTTCTCTTCGTTTTCTTTACGCGCACATACAGATATAAAACATACAATGACATACAGCCTTACAGTAAACTGAACACATACACGCAAACGCACACCACACACAAAACACACACACAAACACACACACATGCAAACATCTACAATGTTTTTGCTTAGATCCATATCACAATTGTTCCAGCCAGATGTTCATATTGTAACTTCGGTTCATTGTGCACCAATTGGCCGGACAGCTACATGGTCAGATCGTGAGACGGCTTCGTCGGTACTAAGATGGACGGCAAATGTTTGGCTAGCTGGCTAGATGGATGGTTTGATGGATGGTTGGATGGACGGATGGGTGGACAAATGGAGGGAAAAGTAGGCAGAGAAAGAGTGGACTCGTCGCATAAGTTGGTTTGGCTTTGAACTTGCGTACAGCGGAAATACGTGTGTGCGTGTGTAAAAGCAAAGTATGAACATGAAAGTGTGTGTGCGTGTGTATGTATGTGTGTGTGTGTGTGTGTGCGTGGTGGGGAGGCACGTGCGTGTTTGTGTAATTGCCTATGTTATAGGTTCGTGTATTTACATAAACATGCATTGCATAAAAGGTTCTTCTGATCGTGACCATAACATAGTGGGTATGTTTGTATGCATGTACGTATGCATGCATGCTCGTATGCATGTATGCATGTATGTATGTATATATGTATGTATGCATGTGAAGATATGTATACTCACACATACGCACGCGCAACATACACACACATATATATATGTGTACATATATTTATGTATGTATGTGTGTATGTGTGTATGCATGTATGTACATATGTTCGTACGAGTGTCTGTGTGTATGTGTGTATACACATAAATCTCTCTCTCTCTTTGTCTCTCTTTTTCTCTCTTTTTCTCTCTTTTTCTCTCTCTTTCTCTCTCTCTTTCTCTCTTTTCTCTCTCTCTCTCTATCATCTACTTATCTATCCACATACGTGTGTCTATCTATATATATATGTGTGTGTTTGTATGTGTGTGTTTGTCTCATTTTCGAGACACTCGGAGATCCATAAATATATATGTATGTATGCATGTACGTACACACACACACACACACACACACACACACACACACACACACGGCGGGCTTTTTTTTCAGTTTCCATCTACCAAATCCACTCACAAGGCTTTGGTCGGCTGTAGTTGAAGACACTTGTCCAAAGTGCCTCGCAGTGGAACTGAACCCCAAACCATGTGGCTGGGAAGCAAGCTTCTTATTTCTTATTTCTTTATTGCCCACAAGGGGCTACACATAGAGGGGACAAACAAGGAGAGACAAAGGGATTAAGTCGATTAGATCGACCCCAGTGCGTAACTGGTACTTATTTAATCGACCCCGAAAGGATGAAAGGCAAAATCGACCTCGGCAGAATTTGAACTCATAACGTAGTGGCAGACGAAATACCGCTAAGCATTTCGCCCAGCGTGTTAACGTTTCTGCTTCTTACCACACAGCCACACCTACACCTATATATGTTTCCTTTGTTTTTTTTTTTATATCTATTTGAGCGTGTATGCATGTATGCTCGTGACCGCTGAATTCTGTGGTAACTGGCTACTGATCTCTGTAATACCACTGACCAGGTTGAATGGTATAATGTGGGAGACAACTCGACTTCTGTGTCATAGAACTTACTCAGTAATTTCTAATCTAAACGGTTGCCAAAATAAAGTCTACCTGGACAACTATAAGAACGTTATTGATGAAAATTGATATAAAAGATTTCCTGAGTATGAAACTATTAACAGGACCGTAATTTATGATATAGCCTAAAAACAAGAACATTTGGGGCCTTATTTTATTCTTCCTCAAACTTTATTTTTTCTACTCATACAGTCATGCTTTACAGTAATCAGTTAATTCAAGCCAGTGGCTTGTTCTATTTTGATTCGCGTGTAATATGCAAATGTATTTATGTAAATATGCTTAACTCAATAAGGCTATAAATAATACTAATTTACGTATCTACAGCAAATGAGTTTCATACATAACTCTGATGAGTAGGGTTTGAAACCTCATGAATGAATCGTTGTATGTATTATTGCATAATCTAGCAATATTCATGAAGCCGAATTTCAACGAACAATTGAAATTGATGTAATGAAGGTATTTGCTCTGTCCATTCTCCTCGGCTGTAATTGCAAAATCCCTGCGGATACTTATGGATTTTCATTCATGTTCCTGATAAAAGAAACAGCCTCCGAGTTAATGTCTGCCTACTGGCCTGTACCCGTGGAGGAGCTTAATAAGACAGTCTCCAAGGTTAAAGCCCAAATGAAATTATAGATGAAATTATAGATGTGTCATGGTTGGGAGCTGTAAATATAAAGTTAAATTTGATTTAACAGTTTTGTGACTTAATGACCTGAAGGCTCTATCCCGATGTAAATGTTCTGTCTATAATATTTTTTTTTTACAGGTTCCGATATTTAAATGCGATCTTGCTGGGAGACGCTTTCAAAG
>NC_142940.1:49402614-49405114 GCF_046866305.1 Octopus bimaculoides | reverse complement strand
AAATATCGCCATCCACTTTAGAGAAAAATTTGTAGTTTGGAATCAGTAGTTCTTTGACTGCTATTTCTAAATTTTCAGTATGTTGGAGAAGCAACTCAATTGCTAATCCCTGTATATTTATAATGATATATATATATATATATATATATATATATATATATATATATATATATATATAGATATACATACACACTATATATTATTTACTATTTATTATTTAATTGAACACCACGTATCGATTTCAAAGGAAGTTTATATATATATATATAAATACAAAGTGAAAATATTAATAATGAAACTATTAAAACTGAAAGTACTATCTCGCATTACAATAGAGATGTTATTGTTTCACTCTTAACACGTAATACTGAAATAGTGTAAGAGATAAGAGCTTGCTCCCGGCTCGCATTAGGCAAGTGGTTGAAATCTTTTGACTCATGAAACTTCATGGACCCTAAGTAAGGCATGTGTAAAATTTCAATGAAATCGGTTGGGTAGTTCTCGAGTTTTAGTGATGCAAACATACAAACACACAGATAGAGAGACACACATTCTCAGTTTTATGTATATAAACATATGTATACATAAACACACCCTCGCCCTCACACTCACGTGCGGATATAGGAGTGTATATACGTATGTTGTACGTGGGTTTTTTTTTATGTAAAGTACATGGAAACATACTTTATGTCCATGCATGCGTATCTATCTGTGTATGTATATGCCTATATAAATGACCATCTGTAAATGTGTTTGCGTGTCCATATGTATATCTGCTTACGTATTCCTGAATGTGTGCGCGCACAAGAATGTGTACAGATGCACGAATATATATATATGTATATATATATATATATATATATATATATATGTATGTATTTGTGTGTGTGTGTCTGCATGTGTGTGCGTATATATATATATATATATATATATATATATATATATATATACATATGCCCGTATGTGAGAGGATGTATGGACCTCAATTAAATCAACAGTTGGTAAGACCTACGAATGCTGAAAACAAAATTATGGTGGCCATAAATAACAGTGTTGGCAGGAAGCTTCTAGAAAGAGTCATGTGTGAGAAGAACGTGACATCAGCAGTCTGTCTTCGAGAGGCAGAGACTTCGTAGACCGAATATGTCGGACTTGGCTGTTCGCAGTAATATTAACGGAATACTCCATTGCTCATAAAGTAATTAAACGCCATGTACACTATCTATGTACGTACGTATGCATGGATGTGTGTGTGTGTGTGTGCGTGTGTATGTGTGTGTGTGTGTGTGTGTGTGTGTGTGTGTGTGTGTGTGTGTGTATTATATTAGTGCTCGTTCTTATGGTCAGTTATAAGAACAATTTTACACTAATCTCATGAGTTACTCTATTTTTCTGGAGATGGCGGAATCGTTAGCACGCCAGGCGAAATATTTAGTGGTAGTTCGTCTGTCTTTACGTTCTGAGTTCACATTATTGACTCCAGAAAAGTAAAATGTAACACGGACGCGGTAAGATTCGAACGCAGAAAATATAGTACTGGAATTTACTTTAATGTTTAACCGATTCTTCCGAGCCATGTACATGGAATATTGCTTTCTAAAACAATCGGGTCAAGAGTTGAGACAATTGTTTATTGAGATTTCTGATATTCACTCACCGAAGCTTAAATATGAGGGTTGGAGGGATATAGCGAATTAAATTGCGTCCAATAATTCACATGCAATTACAGAATACACTCTGTTGCAAGCACTCGGACCAGATATCTCCGCTGTGACAAACTTTCTTTCTTCTTACTTCTAGTCAGGAAAGCACCAAAATCAACAATAAACACTGCTCATTGTGTCCGGCACTTTACCGATTCGGCCGTACAATTGTCCATTATGCCAGAAATATTCGAAGCAAGCAGGTCATCATTTTGAATTTGCATTTCAGGTAGGAAGTGTTAATCCTCATTTGGCTTATATACATACATACACACACACACATATATATATATTCTTTTACTCTTTTACTTGTTTCAGTCATTTGACTGCGGCCATGCTGGAGCACTACCTTTAGTCAAGCAAATCGACTCCGGGACTTATTCTTTGTAAGCCTAATACGTATTCTATCAGTCTCCTTTGCCAAACCGTTAAGTTACGGGGACGTAAACTCACCAGCATCGGTTGTCAAGCGATGTTGGGGTGACAAACACAGATAGACAAACATATATACACACACGCATATACATACACACATATATATGCATATATACGACGGGATTCTTTCAGTTTCCGTCTACGTCTACCAAATCCACTCACAAGGCTTTAGTCGGCCCGAGGCTATAGTAGAAGACACTTGCTCAAGGTGCCACGCAGTGGGACTGAACCCGGAACCATGTGGTTGGTAAGCAAGCTACATACCACACAGTCACTCCTACGCTTATGTTGTTTCTTCATACTTTTGAATTTACTAGTGTAAATTTGTGTAGATATGAAACTTTATATAGAAGTATTAAGTA
>NC_142940.1:49392614-49395114 GCF_046866305.1 Octopus bimaculoides | reverse complement strand
GAAGAAACAGATAGTGTAAGTTAAGGTATACAAGTACAACCATTAATTACAAATTTCCAGAGGTGAGTTATTCAAACCCCAAAGAATTCTTCTCAACACATGGCTATGATGCTTCCCGACTACTTCTGCTCGTAATCAGAGATGCACATATCCTCAGCCACTACGAGACATGCTCAACTGGTTAAGATCAAGCAACTGACAAGCAAATCTGTGGTACTGAGTAGGTATATATATATATATATATATATATATATATATATATATATGTGTGTGTGTGTGTGTGTGTGTGTGTGTGTGTGTGTGTGTGTGTGTGTGTGTGTGTGTGTGTGTGTGTGTGTGTGTGTGTGTGTGTGTGTGCGTGTGTGTGTGTCTGTGTTTGTCGATCCATCACCATTTGACAACCGGCGTTTGTGTGTTTAAATTCTCGTTATCTAGCGGTTCGACAAATAGATGGTGTTCTGTTAATGAGGTAGGAAGTATTGAGATCATTAGAGGAATTTTAAAGGATGACAATTTCTGTTTGCATTTTGGGAACCGAATGTTACCTGCACTGCAGCGACTACGAATAATGAGTGATGAGCATACACACGACACACACACACGCACACACATACACACATGAATACAGACACACATACACACGAATACGCATATATTTAACCTATATATACATATATATACATCTGTATATATATGTACATATATATATGTATACACACACATATATTTACCTATATATACATATATACACATGCATATAAATGTACATGCATATATGTCTATATGTATACACACACATATATTTATATATATATATATATATATATATACACACATACTCTAACACATTGTATATGTGTATACGTATATCCTTGTACATAGACATGAAATATATATATGTATATGTGTGTGTACGTGTGCGTGTGTTTGTGTGTGTATGTGTGTGTGTTATACTTGTTTTACTCAATTCTTGATGCTAAATTGCATTTTGAAGCATATTCCTGTAATTTGGCCGATCATGCTGTCAAATGTAACGGACTGGTTATATTTCACTTGTATTTTGTCATTAATTGCTAAATAATATGTATATTAATTAATAAATAAATTGATTGATTGCTTTTACCAATGTTCCTTCGTTACAACCTGTGACCTTATCGATGCAACATACCCCCCGCCAATGCTGCAGCATTTTCATGCTACACCACACGCCGTGCTGCTTCCTTCTTGCATTGTATCTTACAGTACATGTTGTTCATGTTATTTGTACGTACACTATATACGTTCATATGAACATATGTATGTGTGCGCATGTGTCTATATGAGATTTATATTAAGGATGGTCCGGTGAAAGCTGTATATATATGACTGTGCATGTGTGTGGTCGTAATGGTAGTGGTGGGTGTGGTACTTCTGTTGACCTTTGGTCTTTGGAATTCAGGCTTCAGATTTCCTAATTCATTTCGAATTCATTAAGCCCGCATATTTATATAATGTTGTTAATATGTGTATGTTCTCTTTTACTCTTTTACTTGTTTCAGTCATTTGACTGCGGCCATGCTGGAGCACCGCCTTTAGTCGAGCAAATCGCCCCCAGAACTTATTCTTTGTAAGCCTACTACTTATTCTATCGGTCTCTTATGCCGAACCGCTAAGTTACGGGAGACGTAAACACACCAGCATCGGTTATCAAGCGATGTTGGGGGGACAAACACAGACACACAAACACACATACACACACATACATACATATAGTCTTAATTGAGAAAGAAAACAAACTATGCTGGATCATAGATACAACACGCCCAGCTGACAAGAAGGTATGCGATAAGGAAGAAAGAAAAGTCGAGAGATCTGACAGGTTAGCTTGGGAGGTTAAGCAGTTGTGGTCGATGAAAAAGGTAGCAGTAGTACCAATAATTGTCGGAGCCCTGGGAACAGTGAATAAAAGTTTTGAGAAGTACGTGGAACAAATAAGGGCTGCAATAAGGGTGGAGCACTTGCTGAAAACAGCACTGCTTGGAACCGCTCGAATACTCCGGACGGTGCTCAAAAAATAAGAGGTGTTACCTTAGTTCACTGGTAGTGAACAGCTGGCACCGTAGTACATCTCCAGCGTTAGAAGTTGTGCAAAGGCAATAAATAATAATAATAATAATAATAATAATAATAATAATAATAATAATAATAATAACAATAATAATAATAATAATAATAATAATAATAATAATAATAATAATAATAACAATAATAATAATAATAATAATAATAACAATAATAATAATAATAATAATAATAATAATAATAATAATAATAATAATAATAATAATAATAATAATAATAATAATAATAATAATAATAACAATAATAATAATAATAATAATAATAATAATAATAATAACAATAATAATAATAATAATAATAATAATAATAATAATAATAATAATAATAATAATAATAACAATAATAATAATAATAATAATAACAATAATAATAATAATAA
>NC_142940.1:49385114-49387614 GCF_046866305.1 Octopus bimaculoides | reverse complement strand
ACAGAGCCTGATGGTGACACTAGTGGTGGTAGTGGTGGTTGTGGTGGTGGTGGTTGTGGTGGTGGTGGTTGTGGTAGTGGTGGTGGTGGTGGCGGTGGCGATGGTGATGGTAGGGGATGATGTTGGTGCTGGTGATGGTTGTGTTGGAGTAGTGTTGCTGGTTGAGTGGTTGAAGTGTTATGCAAAGGCAGTGGTGTGATGGCATAATATTGTATTGGTAGTAGTGGTGGTGCAGTGGTGGTGGCGGTGATGGTAGCGGTATAAAGAAGTAATAATGTAATGAGTGTGGAGACACGTGGCTCAGTGGTCAGGGTTGTTGCATCCATGATCATAAGATTGTGGTTTCGATCCCTGGACTGGACGATGCTTTGTATTCTTGAGCAAAACACTTCATTTTACATTACTGCATTGCACCCAGCAGGCAAAAGGGAGTAATCTTGTGAGGTACTAGCGTCCTATCCAGGGAGATGCTAGGTGAATATATTCGCCATAGAATCCGGGAAACCGGCCTTTAGAGACTGTGCTTCCTTTCTTTTCGTTTTATGTGGTGGTTAGGTGGGAGTGGTTCTGTAATGGCGGTTATGGTGCTGTAGTAACAGTAGTAGTATGATATGTGGATGCGGTAGTGGTAGTATTTTCCTGGTGGTGTGATGCAATGGTAGAGGATGTGGTAGTGGAGGTGGTGTGATGTGATTGTAGTTTCCTGGTACTACGTTTTACTGGTGGTGTCGTGATTTTAGTGGTGTTGGTGTTGGTAATTGTGGTATTGGTGGTGGTGTTGGCGTTGGTAGTTGTGGTGATAGTGTTACTAAATGTGGTGGCAGTGATGTTGGTAGTTGTGGTGGTGGTGGTGGTCGTAGTAGTTGTGGTGGTAGTGGTGGTGGTGGTGGTGTTGATAGTTGTAGTGGTAGAGTTGCTAAATGTGGTGGTAGTGATGTTGGGAGTTTAAATACTACGGAGGTCAACCTTGCCTCGTTTCCATTTGGGGGTCTATAAAATAGAGTACCAGTCAAGTACTGGGGTCAATGTCATCGATTTGTCCCCTTCCTCCCCACTCAAAATTACTGGCTTTGACGCTTTCAAGAGACCGACGTTCCTTTCAGTGGGGTGTTGCGTTTTTGGTCCTTGACTCCTTGACACACAATGGAAAAAAAAAACCGTATGTGTCCTAGGGCTCAGAAAATACCTCAGAGAAGCTCCCACATTCACCCAGTCAAGTTTCCTTTTAACTACATGTAACTAACACTAACAGCTTAAACACGGGATTTTTTCTATAAGGAAATTGGAAATATATTGCTAGAGATTGAAGCCATACGGCTGAACCAATGAAAATCCAACAACGATTATTTGAAAAATAAGAGTAATGATAAAAAGTTACTGTTCTTACTAAACAGAGGTCTGCAGATCCGGGAAAACTTTGAAAGAGTTGTGAAAGTTTAGGTGTTAACTGACTAAATTACTTGAATGAATAATTGACTAAATGCCAAACAAAGAAAATGGTGTCTTAGAAGCTGGTACTTTTACGGTTGAAATAATCCTTACATGTTGAACGAACTATTGATAGATGAAAGACATGGATAAATAGATAATATATATATATATATATATATATATATATATATATAACGTGGCTTATATGCATACTTTCAAAGATAACTGCACATAGGCATACACACCAGAAACATCAAATAAATAGAAATAGGCATACATGCGTACAGAATACAAATATATAAATAAATATACAAATATATATATATATATATATATATATATATATATATATATATATATATATATATATATATATGTATATATATATATATATATATATATATATATATATATATATATATATATATATATATATATATATATATATATATATGTATATATATATATATATATATATACATATATATACATACGAATACTGTGTGTCGTGTGTGTGTGTGTGTGTGTGTGTGTGTGTATATTCACATGTGTCGATATCTGTGTGAATGCATGTGTGTGTGTATTACATTCTCACATACACATATACAAATGCATTTCCGAATCATCTATTTCTTTCTTTCTCTTTTTCTTCCCCTCTCTTTCTCTCGCACACACACATATACATATTCATATGTGTATGTGTATATGTATGCGTATGTGTGTACATGCCCTTGATCCTTCGTTTTCCCCAGGCGTCCAAAACCGGTAGCAGGAAAATATCCTCAAACAAGCATCAGGCCCGTACTGTTAGGTTATGCATTGAACTCTGGTAAAAAGCACACAAATACCCAGCGGTATTGATAAACCGGACGATAGATTAAATCAGTTTCTTGAAATGATTTTGATCACAAACCTCTTCGATCAGGGTTGACCTAGGGTTAAAAAGCAGCAACG
This sequence comes from Octopus bimaculoides, assembly GCF_046866305.1. NCBI lineage: Eukaryota > Metazoa > Mollusca > Cephalopoda > Octopoda > Octopodidae > Octopus > Octopus bimaculoides. The sequence continues at coordinate 49,385,229 of NC_142940.1, read as the reverse complement.
ACAACATCTACCATTGCAATAATGTTAACCATATATATGAAATTCTAAGAATGGTATTAGAAAAGTCAACAAAACTCAAAGTACTGCCAACACAACCACTTCTATGATATAATCC
>NC_142940.1:49372614-49380114 GCF_046866305.1 Octopus bimaculoides | reverse complement strand
CTCTCTCTCTCTCTGTCTCTCTCTCTCTGTCTCTCTCTCTCTGTCTCTCTCTCTCTCTGTCTCTCTCTCTGTCTCTCTCTCTCTCTCTCTGTTTCTCTCTCTCTCTTCATACTACCCTATCGATAGCTTCGGTTCACACTTTCACGTTTCCCATCCGCCAACCTGCCCTTCTTTTTCAACAGTCTCTTAGGGTCTACCACGCTTTCTACTTCTTTCAGGGGTCCATTTCATGGCTGTCATAAGTCGTTATCATGATGTTTCTTTAGAATATGGCCGATGTACTTCAACCTCCTTCTCCGTACTTCGCTGATTATGTTCTCCATTCTAGCTCTCCCGAGCGCAGTGTTCTTCTTTGTGCGGTCTGGCTGCCATATTTTAAGTATCCATCTCAGATAACAGGCCTGAGGACGTGGATGAGACATATCGTGTATCTTTCGTAGAGACAAGTAAGTGCTAAGCTGAGAAATCTGTTAGTATAAACGCGGCATTACACATACTAACACAATGGGAATACATACACACTATAGGTCACGAGATCACATACAGTTGACCTGTACATTTCATTATCTGAATCCTTTTATACAAACTTTTTGGCTAATGTTACAGACAAGACGCAATATGTGCTATTTATATTCAGAATCAAGAGACACATCCGCAATTAAAACTATTTTATCGTAAATTCTTTAACCAATCATTGGTTTTCACATATAACTACATTCATAAGGTCATCTCAGAGTTCTTTAAGAGAATTCTTCATAGAATTTTTCTTCAGAATTAGTGAAAAATATTTCTATAAAAGACCAAGTTATTCACAGATGTTCTATAGAATTTCTCTTCAATTTTAACAAATTTCTATGGATTAATTTCTATAAATTTTTATAGTTCTTAATATATTGTTATATGTCCATACGTTAAAAAACAGTAATTACAACTAAGTTGTTTTCAGTGTGACCTGAACAGATGCAATCGCGGTGTATGTAAGAAAATTTCAGACACAATAAAATTGGTCACTTGAATGGTGCCAGCGAGAAATTCTCAATTTTGAATATTATTCCACACCACCTAACGGTTACTGAGTACTTTGTTTCGCTTAATAAAATTCCATAACACTGTATATATATATATATATATATATATATATATATATATATATATATATATACATACATACACTTGCTTCAGTCATTCGACTGAGGCCATGGTGGAGCACCGCCTTGATGTGTTTTAGTGGGAAAAAAATCAACCCTAGGATTTATTCTGACCGGCTCTTTGCCGAACCGCCAAGTTACGGATATATAAACACACCAACAGCATTTGTCAAGAGCTGATGGGGGTAGGGTGACAAACACAGACACAATGACACACGGAGACAAACAGTCCCGAGGTTATAATAGAAGACATTTACCCAAGGTGCCACGCTGTTGGACTGAATCTGGAACCATGTGGTTGAGAAGCAAGCTTCTTACCACACAGCCAGGCCTGCCCCTATATATATATATATATATATATATATATACATACTTACACACACACACACACACACACACACATATATATATATATACATACATGCATACATGCATGCATGCATACACACACACATATATCTATCTATCTATCTATCTATCTATCTATCTATCTATCTATCTATCTATCTATCTATCTATCTATATATCTATCTATCTATCTATCTATCTATCTATATATATATATATATATATATATATATATATATATATATATATATATATATATAACAATTCATTTTGCCCTAGCTAGAGGTGACAGTCTCCCAGATCTCAACCAGTCTGGCTTTCGATATGCAAGAAACGTCTCAAAACATATTCTCCACCTTATTGATGACCTTTTAAACATTTTGGGAGAGAAGTCAAACCTAAATGCGCCATACTCCTTGACTCATCATTGTCTTCGACAGAAACCAACACAGCATTCAGGATGAAGCGTTATCTGGAAAGCAAAACCCAACGTAATAGGATTTGAAGGAATCTACACAAGTGAAAGTCGTAATGGGTGTCCCAGACGTCTCCATGTCAGGTTGATTTCTCTTCATAATTTGACTAAACCATATCACAAATGTCGTCAAACAGCGCCATTAAAAGAATTCTCGAGACGAATCTGCAAGCGAAAATGCTCTCATTGTTTTTGATGATTGAATAAATCTACAGCCATTCCTACAGTGTGTACCCAACATGACTTACCTGGTTAAACGAGGATTAAATCTAAACTATTAAATAGCAATATTTTCTTCTAATGTGAGGGCCACTTTTGGCTTGTAGCAATGTTAGTGATATAGGAGAAATAGCTGACAATAACCTCAGTTCTGTCATCCATATCAACAATGAAAATGATAAAGCATGCTGCATGAGTTTTAGGGTCTTAACAACTTTGCAGTACAGATATCTAGTAGTGATCATCCTTCCATTCATTACATTTCAATGGTTTAATAAAAAATAGTGGGCTTTCCCTGTAACAAATCTATTCAATAGGCTTTGGTGGGCCCGAGGCTATAGTAGACGGCATTTGCCGAAGGTGCCATGCAGTGGGAATGAACCCGGAACCGTGTGGTTGAGAAGCAAGCTACGTATGCACATACACACACATACACACTCATACATACACACATTCTCACAAACATAAACTCACATACATACGCACACACACATACATGCATACATGTTTTGTTTATGTACAATACTTTCTCTTCAATTATTTCTCTTCCGCTTTAATCTCTCCTTTTTCGCTACATATACACGCATTCGACGATTCTCACTACATCGTCCAACCAAATACACACACACAAACACAAATACACATACATACATACAGACAGACAAATACACATACACACACACGCACACACACACACACATTCACACACGGGCATACAAATATGCGCATCCACAAAATACACACTATATTTCAATCGCAAAAACGTAGACAAACGTCCACACATTCAGCATTCAGATTAATAGACTCGTTTCTACGTACATACCACATGCACCGCTAACGTATTCACACACACACACACACACACACACACACACACACACACACACACACACACACACACAGACACACACACACAATCGCACCAAAAACAAAATCCGAGCACAAAACCAACATACTCAGCATTCATTCCAACTAAAATACGCACACGTTTCACGAGTGCACACCCCATCCTCAACTTCCAGCCTCCACACGAACATGTACCCGCACACGTGCTCACCTAATCTCTCTCACTGTTTTTCTCTTCCCCTCTCCTCCTCTCTTCGTTTACTCTCTCTCTCTTCCTGACTTCCTCCGTCTCTCTCTCTCTCTCTCTCTCTCTCTCTCTCTCTCTCTCTCTCACTGTGACTGTAACTGTGACACGCAGTGACACACTCATGTAACCGCACAATCACACACACACAGTCACAAACAACCTCACGTTCAACACTTACACCGACACATATGCACACACCCAACCGTTCCTCCTCCACTCACCCACACCCTCCACCCACCCACCCACCCTACACACCCACACCCTCCACTCACCCTCCTCTTCTACACATCCGCCTCACTCTCTACTCCTCCTCCTTCTCCTCCTCTCTCACGCATTTATTGCACACACATAAACATACACATTCACACATATACACACACACATACACATGCATCACCTTCATACACACCTTCACACTCACACACATACACATACACATACATTACTCGCCTTCATACACACATTCACACACACACATATTCGCATACACACACAGAAATCACCTTCATACATCCACATATATACACACTCACACACATATACACACACCTATGAATCACCTGCACACAAACATATACACTAACACACACAAACACAAATACACACACACACACATATATATATATATACATATACACACATAATTCCTTTCCATACCTCCATACACCCATGCATTCACCTCCCCCAGACACATCGACTCCCCCCCACCCAATGTGAAGATAAATCTGATTAAATCCAAATTAAGACAGATCAACAGTGTTAACAGATTGTCGAAGACAGAATGTGGTGGGGGCAAGGACGAGGTGGGGGTGGAGGTTAGTTTTGCTAATCTTCGTTTTGAAAAAAAATCCCTTTTGTTAAAATAAATAAATAAATAAAATAAATAAAATATAAAAATTCATTTTGTATGTTTTCTCTAATATTTCTAAGACAACTTAGTTTCCCAATCCTCCTTGTGGTTCCCACCCTTATATACATACATACATACATACATACATACATGCATACATACATTACATACATACACATTTACCTACTTAACGCATGTATGAATGAATATATATATATATGTATGTATATATATACACATATACATACTCTCATATATGTATAAGTGTGTGTGTATATGTATATATGTGGTATAGGAATATGTGTATATACAAATATTTATATATATATATATATGTATGTATATATATATGTATATATATTTGTATATATATATATATATATATATATATATATATATATATATATATATATATATATATATATATGTATATGTATATGTACGTGTATTATGTATTTATGTATGTATAAGTATTAAGTGTGTATATGTGTGTGTTGGATGTATGTATGTACACATGTATATATGCTGGTATATAATCCCTTTTGGGAATATAGATTTTAGAATTTGTCGCGTTGAAATCTTTGAAACGTGTTCATGTAATGACAGACTCCACCCTTGGAATCAGTTATGACCTCTTTACACATCGTCGACACGCCTTCCTTCCTTCCTTCCTTGTTTCTTTCTTTTATCCATTCTCTCGATATTTATGGAATTGGTCGATTTGTTTAACTTAACAAATATTTGCTTGCTTTAATATTTTAGGAACAAACGTTCAAATCTTGTCGTAGTCAACTGTTTTCTCTTTCTTCGGTATCAATAAAATGGAGTCGTAGTCTTGTATCAGAGTTCGTTGCCATCGACTTAATATTCCTCCCATAAAAATGACTGGCCTTGTGCCTAAATTTAATGCAATTGTTATTTTATGAACAGCTTTAACTCTTCTATATTCTTTAATACAGAAGAAACGTTAACTCGCCGGGCGAAACGCTTAGCGATATTTCGTCTGCCGCTACGTTCTGAGTTCAAATTCCGCCGAGGTCGACTTTGCCTTTCATCCTTTCGGGGTCGATTAAAAAAGTACCAGTTACGCACTGGGGTCGATGTAAGCGACTTAATCCCTTTGTCTGTCCTTGATTGTCCCCTCTGCGTGTAGCCCCTTCTGAGCAGTAAAGAAATAAGAAACGTTAGCACGCCGGGTGAAACGCTTAGCGATATTTCGTCTGCCTTTAGGTTCTGTGTTCAAATTCCACCGAGGTCGACTTTGCTTTCATCCTTTCGGTCTCGATAAATTAAGTACCAGTCGCGTTCTGGGATCGATGGCCCCCTCCCCAGAAATTTCGGGCCTTGTGCCGAGAGTAGAAAAGAATATTGTTCTTGTTTGTCGCAAGCCAGTGGCAATGGAGAAGATTTATGATCGAAACTGCTCCAAGGTGACCATCCTTGTATATTGATGGCTACATCGTTATATTACGGGTTCTTCCATATTTTAAGATATAAGTTCGTGTGTAATTTGAAAGAAATTTGTCAGCTATTTCTAGCAATATGAGCGTTAATAAAGAACTCTTCCATTGCTGCTGCTGTTTTCATTGTTTAACCACAGGTCAGTCCTGATCGTGCTGACAAATGATCAAAGGTCTATTATTCTAGCTATAACTATCCCTCATACACGTATATCCAGGCAGAACGTTTGTAAAACCACATCATTCAATGCTCCCGCTTCCTCAATGTTTCAACACAAATGACAGAAAGATAATATTGAGGGGGAAAAAATTAGCTGCTATTTTTTTCAATACCCCCGCCTCCACAATGTTGTAAGAAAAATGACAATAAGATAATAGCGAGGAAGAAAATAATTAGCTGCTATTTTTATGACGAGGAGAGACCATATAAACATTCTCTCGTTAGCTCGTTTGCAAAATATACATTATTCAAAAATTATCAAACCTGACTTTTTCACAGTCCTTCAACAAAGTTATACACGAGATATCTCAACACTAAATTATCGAGTATTATGCTCGCAGACCAAACTAGCTTCCAGGATATAACATACCACACTGACATACCATTCTGAAGAATGCTGAATGCTTCCTGAGAGAATGCAGATAGGTGGTAGCAAAGGCAGAAAGGAAGATGGGCGCAAAATATAAGGTATGGGAGTTTGCTGGTTAAGGAGGAAGTGCCAGAATTCTTTTTTTAAATACATGTTATTCAAATTGCTTAAGAGAATTTATCAAGTTTTCTCTCCTTTTAAAGACGATTCTTATTCTCCTTATCTTATTATTATTATTACTAAGACAAAACTTTTTTTTCCCCCAAGAAGCCATACCTCGCTAAAAACGTCTACCCTACTCCCGCCATCTTACAGTCTCCAAGATAAGAGAAAGAACGACCAATTCGTATTAAGTGAGGCATTACTTTTTTTTTTTGTTTTTGCCTTACGACATATTACACGTTGATGATGGTGGTAGTGATGATGATGATGATGATGGTGGAAAATGTGGAGATGAGGCTGAGAGGAAGTGAGTAAGGAAGAGGAGGAGGTGGGGGACGCAGTAGGAACTGGGGAAAGAAGAGGCGGTTGAGGAAAAGGGGGAGGAGGAAGAAAAAGAGTAAGAGATGGGGAAAAAGGAGGGAGAGGGGGAGGATGTCGAGAAAGATGAAGCAGACGAAGAGGGGATGGAGGGAAGAAGCTAATGAAGAAGAGGAGACGGAGAAGGAAGAAGAAAAGTGATAATGATAATGTTGGCGATGACAACATGATGACGATCAAGATGATGGTAACGGCAAAGGAGATGCTGCTGATACTGCAGATCATAATGATGATGATGATGATGACTGTAGTGATGATGATGACGATGGTAGTGGTGGTGGTGGTGGTGGTGGTAGTGGTGGTGATGATGATGAAGAAGGGGATGACGAAGATGATGATGATGATAATGATGAAGAAGATGACTGTGGTGATGATGATGATGACGATGGTAGTGGTGGTGGTGGTGGTGGTGGTGATGGTGGTGGTGGTGGTGATGATGATGAGGAAGGGGATGACGAAGATGATGATGATGATGATGATGAAGAAGATGACTGTGGTGATGATGATGACGATGGTAGTGGTGGTGGTGGTGATGGTGGTGGTGGTGGTGGTGATGATGATGATGATGATGATGATGATCATGGTGGTGGTGGTGGTGATGATGGTGATGATAATGATGATGATGAGGAAGAGGATGACGAAGATGATGATGATGATGATGATGAAGAAGATGACTGTGGTGATGATGATGACGATTGTGGTGGTGGTGGTGGTGGTGATGGTGGTGGTGGTGGTGATGATGATGATACTGATGATGATGAGGAAGAGGATGACAAA
>NC_142940.1:49340114-49360114 GCF_046866305.1 Octopus bimaculoides | reverse complement strand
ATATATATATATATATATATATATATATATATATATATATATATATATATATATATATATATATATATATATATATATATATATATATATATATATATATATATATATATATATATATATATATATATATATATATATATATATATATATATATATATATATATATATATATATATATATATATATATATATATATATATATATATATATATATATATAATACAGATAATAAATAAGTATATGCATATATACGTACATGTATGTACATACCTACATCTACATGTATATATAGATGCATATCTGGGTACCGGACGCTGCAAAAAACGTGGACAAAATGATTAAACAGAGTACAGAAAACACACAGGCCACATAGAGAACATTTCCTTCATCAGCTGCCACCATTCTAAAACTAAGCTTTTCGAAGAGTTAGGGCAATATAAATGAAAGGGATCCTAACGGGTAAAATAGAAATAAAAGGTATAGAAATATTTCATCGTTCATAGACGTACAATTAAAAACTGGGAACAAGATCTATTTAAATTTCTGACCCTTAAAAGACCACTTTTACGTTGTGCCAAACCATTATGGCCATAAATATTATAGTGCTGTATATAGTATAGTGGAGTGGTGGTGATGGTGGGGGATGTTAGTACTAGTAGGATTGATGGTGATGGTGGTGATGGCGGAGATGGCGCTCATATTGGGTGTATTTTTTTGGTTTGTAGTCATGTTACCCCGCGCTATTTCTCGACATTCTGACCACGAGTGTGTGTCCATGTGTGGGAGGAGGGGTGAGAGATAGGGGAGAGAGAAAAGAGTGGAACAAATGAAATGATAGAGTAATGATATGGATAGAATGATATGTATGCATATGTGTGTATGTATATATATATATATATATATATATATATATATGAGTGTCTGAGTGTGTGTGTGCAGGCGCGCATCTGCATATGTACGTACACGTATACGTTTATATATATAAAGGTACATACATGCGTATATGCATACATACATACATACGTACGTACATACATACATACATACGTACATACATACATGCATATATATACACACACATACACAAACGCACGTACGTATACACACAGTATATACATATACACACGGAGACGATGGCTGGAAAGAAAGACTAAACGACAGACGGACTGTGTTTGAATATCTCAGCCGCAAATCTGTTTGTTCAGTGGACGTAGTCTGTACTCGTGTCATCCGTAATTATCCTAAGTAAACAATCTGAAAGGTTTTTCTAATGGCACTGCTCTTATTGTTCATCCGCAATTTGATAGACACGTACATACATACACACATACACAAGGATATACGCTCATCTCCCCCCCCCTCTCTCTCTCTATATATATATATATGCATATTGATAGATAAGTAGATACGACATGTTTGTGGATTACTAGATAGATATGTCAGTAACATTCCTAAACTGCTATCTAATTATTTCTTGTATATCTTCAAGACATAAAATATACTTTTTCCTGATAGAAGTACGAAGGCGGCAGTGGTTTTTTTCTTTTTTTCTTTTTCATGTGCACTTTAATTTGAACACAGGCTAATAGAAATAAAAACATCTCTCCATGTAGGAATAAAAACATCCCCTGTCTATGTGGAAATTGCAGAAGCTACTTAAAGATATTGTTAAGCTCTTGTTCTCGTGGTGATTGCAGCTATCATTCTGTTGGAAATCTTCCCGTACTTTTATCAGGTATGTCTGGGTCATCAACATTTCGCCCTTCAACCAGTGCATTTCGCACTTCAACCAGTGCATTTCGCCCGTCAATCAATCAGTGCATTTCGCCTGAGTGGAGCAACGAGGAATGAATAAACCTTCGCCAGCAAAAATGTTCCAACTGCAGTCTCGTGACAACCAGAACCAAAACCAGCTTCAACTAGTTTCAGTTACCAAGGCTGTTTGAGTTCCAGACGAATCTTTTACAGGAAATAGCGTTCTGATCTTGCTGGAAAAGAAGTGGACTGACATCCTTCGACAAGAGTTTCATCTAACGAGTCTTGGTATTTAGCTTACTTCATTACGTGAGATATGACAATTTTCTTCTCCGAGAGCAATGTGAGTTCGGCTGCTATGATTGTTTTTATGTTTCTGGATACCAGTAACATGCCTGGTCAGAGCGATGTCACTGCTACCTTTTCTCCCCCTCAGATCTGCTTGAATGTTCTCGTTAGAGGTTCGATGCAAAATAGAAAACGGGTTCTCCACAGGCGCGTTTGTCTTAGGGGCTTTATAACTTTCCTTTAGGAATTTGATGCTTTTGTGTATTGATGTCTGCCGATTGGTAGCTATTGTTGTGATGGAGGTAGAGATGGTGAAGGTGATAGTGGTGTTGGTATTACGGATGGTGAGTATCACTAACGTGGTTATAGTGGTGAAGGTAGTAGTGGTATTGGTGGTAGTGTTCTTGGTGTTCTGGTTAGTAGTAGTAGCGGGATGGTAGTGTGGCTGTTGTTGTTGCAGTAGTAGTTGTTGTTGGTGGCGGTGGCAGTGGCGGTGATGATGGTGGTGATATTGGTGATGGTGGCATTGGTGGTGGTAGTATTGGTGGTGGCGACAGTGGTGGCAGTCTTGGTGTTAGTGGTGATGACAATGGTGATTATGATGGTAGTGTTGGTGTTGGTGGAGACGATAGAGTTGATAGTAGTGGTAGGGTTGGTGTTAGTGAGGGGGGGTATGATAGTTGTGGAGGCGATGGTAGTCTTGTTGTTATTGGTGGTGGTGGTGGTGGTGATGGTGTTGGTATTGGCGGTGGTGATAATGGTGGTGGTGGTGATGGTAGTGGTGGTGGTGATGAAGAAAATCCAAGACCTGGCTGATGCTAAGCTGGAGACAGAGACCCAGTTAATTAGGTAAAACTACATATAAGGACTTAACTTCATTAAGTAAACTGCAGATAATGAAGGATTCCTTCAGCCCGACCCCCACCGGAACCAAATCTATCTCTAACTAAACACCCACTAACCCCTAAACTTAACCTTTACACAAGCCCCCCAACCCCAGTTCTTTCTGGTAAGTCAAACAGTGGACAGATGTTCAATGAAAGAAATGGTAATAAACGGAAGGGAAGGTATGGGTTATAGGGGGTGGTAGTGGTGGTGGTGATAGCGGCGGTGATAGGGATTTTGGTAGTGATTGTGGTGGTGGTGGTGGGGGCGGCCCCGCTGATGGGGATGGTGGTGGTGGTGGTAGTCGTGGTCGTGGTAGGCATAGTCGTGGTTTTCGTCGTCATTGTGGTGCGGGGGTGGCGGTGTTGGTGGTAGTTTGGTGGTGGCGGTGGTAATGGTGTTGATGGTGGGTTAGTGGTGGTGGTTGTGAACGTTCTAGTGGCAGCAGTAGTGGTGGAAATAGGTGTGGTAGTGGTGGTAGTAGTAGTAGTAGTAGTAGTAGCAGTAGTAGTGGTGGTGGTGGTGGTGAAGGCGGTGGTGGTGAAGGCGGCGGTGGGGAAGGCGGCGGTGGTGAAGGCGGTGGCAGTGATGGTGGTGGTGGTGATGGTCGTGGTGTCGGTGGTAGTGGTGCTGGTGTTGGGTTGGTGGTAATGGTGGAGAATTTGGTTTTAGCGATGGTGTGATGGTTGTTGTGGCGGTAGCAGAGGAAATGGTTGTGGTGATAGTTGCAGTGGTAGTTGTGGTGATGGTGGTTGCGGTGGTTGTGTTAGTGTTGCCGGCATCTATAGTAGTTTGGTGGTGACAGTTGTGGTGGTTGTGGTGCTGGTGGTAGTAGAAGTGGTTGCATCACAACTACAAACACCACAACCATAATAATGAAGGCGGGGTTATTAGTGGTAGAGGCTATAGTGGAGTTTTGGTAGCGGTAGTAGTTATGATGGTAGTGGTGATAGTAGAGGAGGTGGTGGTGGTGATGGTGATGGCAGAGACGGTAGCGGTGTGATGGTGGCGAAGGTGTTGTTTGCGATAATTCTGATGGCGGTTGTAGTGAAAGAAAAAAAGTGGCGGCGGTGATGATGATGATGATGTTGGTTATGATGATAGTGATTGTAATACTTATGGTGATAGTGGCGATTATGATTGTGATGATGCTGATGCTGATTGTGATGGTTATGGTGGTCGGAGTGATCGTGATTGTAATGATGACGATTGCAATGACAGCAATGGCGATTGTAGTGATTCTTGTTGTCATCATTTTTTAACCCCAAGAGGCAGCGAACAAGCAAAATTGTTACTACGCCAAGCTGCCAGAATCATTAGCGCGCCGGGCGAAATGCTTAGCGGTATTTCGTCTGCCGTTACGTTCTGAGTTCAAATTCCGCTGAGGTCGAGTTTGCCTTTCATCCTTTCGGAGTCGATAAATTAAGTACCAGTTACGCACTGGGGGTCGATGTAATCGACTTAATCCTTTTGTCTGTCCTTGTTTGTCCCCTCTACGTTTATCCCTTTGTGGGCAGTAAAGAAATAGGTATTTCGTCTGCCGTTACGTTCTGAGTTCAAATTCCGCTGAGGTCGAATTGACCTTTCATCCTTTCGGGGTCGATAAATTAAGTACCAGTTACGCACTGGGGGTCGATCTAATCGACTTATCCCTTTGTATGTCCTTGTTTGTCCCCTCTATGCTTTAGCCCCTTGTGGGCAATAAAGAAATGAGAATTGTTAATACACCAACAATAATGCTTAGCAGCATTTCATCCGTCTTCATGTTCTAAGTTCAATTTCCACCGGGGTCTACTCTGCTTTTTGCTTCTCAACCCCTCGGGGTCGATAAAACAAGCACCAATTGAACACTGGAATCGATGCGATTGACTTACCTCTTCTCACGAAATTGCTGGCCTTGTGCCAAAATTTGAAATTATTATTATTTAACCTCAGAAGGCGGCGAGCTGGAAGAATCTTCACTACCACGTGTTTACGTTCTGGGTTCAAATACCACCGGGGTTAAATTTACCTTTCATCATTTCTTATTTCTTTATTGCCCACAAGGGGCTACACACAGAGGGGATAAACAAGGGCAGACAAACGAATTAAGTCGATTATATCGACCTCAGTGCGTGACTGGTACTTATTTAATCGACCCCGAAAGGATGAAAGACTAAGTCGGCCTCGGCGGAATTTGAACTCATAACGTAGTGGCAGACGAAATAACGCTAAGTATTTCGCCCGGCGCGGTAACGATTCTGCCAACACGCCGCCCTTTCACCATTTCTGGGTTGATAATATAAGTAGCAAATGAGCACTGGGATCGATGTAATCGACTTAGCTCCCTTCCTCCGAAATTGCTTGCCTGATGCCAAAATTTAAAACCGTTATAAACCCTACGTCAACCCTGATCAAGCTGACTTGTGACTAGAAAACATCCAACAGTGACCATTCTATCTTCTGCTGAGACACAATGTATCTCGCATCACAGTGTTTTTTGTATCCGATTTCATTGTTTGTTTATATATATATATGACATCTCGATACAAAACGTTGAAGAAAAACTCAGTGCTGTCTATTGTGTCTATGGAATATTTGTAGAACTAACCTTAACAAAAGATGCTAGAAGTACATGGCTGAACGTTGTTCAAAGTTTCCAAGATACACTTAGAATATAAGATATTTAAAGCTAGTGTGAAGAGAATTTAGACATCAGAATATCCCCAACGAACACATGGATCCAAAAACACGGGTGTCTAAATAGGGTAAGTTATTTTACACATTTAGTTTGTTCTAGCCCTGGAGGGACTCCATAAGCTTTAGCCAGATTCGAACCGTTAGACATTCGGTTTGTATTTCGACGATGTGCTCTTGCTTTAGGAGAGCAACAACTCAATAAAATAACATCTGTTCAAAGATTTAATGCCTGCCATCAGCTATTTAAGGAGTTTATTTCAACTCTAACAAATAAACACACACACACATACACAGACACGCACGTGCACACACACACACACTGACACACGCAGACATACACACACACACTCGCGCACACATACACATACACACATATATGTATCCATAAGTGTATATGCATATATATGTATATATATGTATATATATATACATATATACATATATATATATATGTATATATATATGCATATATATATACATATATATATATATAGATGCATATATATGATATATATGTATAGATATACATATATATATATATATATATATATATATATATATATATATATATATATATATATATATATATATATGTATATATATATATATATGTATGTATATGTATGTCTATCTATATGTATGCATATATATTTGTAAATACGTGTGCTTGAAGAGCCCTGTATAAAAGCAATCTATTCATTGGGTGATTTTATTTTTAATCCTTAACACGCTATTCTCCTCTTTGTGTGCCATTACAAATATTTTCTGAAATGAGAATTAGAAACCTTTAATCTTTAATTCTGGATAATTTTATTTATTTATTTTTACTTAATCTTTTATATTTGGTTCATGTATTTTTATTATATTTGTTTCTTCGCCTCTTCCTGTTTATACTTTTATTTTTGAAATTTTCTGTTGTTTATTCAGATATTTTCAATTTCAGAGAAAGTAAAGAAACTTAAGATCATACACACACACACACACACACACACACACACACACACACACACACACACACACACACACACACACACACAACACACACACACACACACACACACACATATATATATATATATATATATATATACAGAAAGAGAAAGAGATGAAATACATATATATATACATATAAATATATATTATATAACTCTACATATATTTATATGCCTAGGTATATGCATGTATGCGTACATGTGTGTATAGTATACGTATATATTGTATATATCAAATGTAAATGTGTGTAATATATGTTTACGTATGATTGTATATATATGTATACATACATCATGTAATGCATAAAATATGAATATATATTAAATATATATATTAATTGACCATTCATCGCATACAATATGTATGAATATAAACGTAATCTCTTTATGTTTATGTGTGTATATATAAATGTATATATATATATATATATATATATATATATATATATATATATATATGTAAATGTATACATACACACACAAAAACACGCGCGCACACGCATAAAAATACATGCTATTACGTATATATGTAATAACAGATGGTAGCATATTTTCTATTTTTCGATTTGTGTCTAAATGTGAATAAAATATCGCTGCAAATACAATAAGATCCACAGCATATGTATGTATGTATATATGCATGTATGTATGTATGTACGTATGCTCGTACGCATGTATGTATGTATATGTATAGAGATAGATAGATAGATAAATAGATAGATAGATAGATACATACATGCATACATAAATAGGTATGTATATGATATATACATATAAATATATATGTATGTATATATATATATATATATATATATATATATATATATATACATACATACATACAGAGGTACATATACATAGATACGTATACACACATATAAATGTTTGCATATATGTATTGTAGGATATATATGTAAATATTACACATGCATATATTTTATATACCTAATCTATACAGGTGTATGTATTATTCATGTATTACGTGTGTATGCATAATATATATGTAGATATGTGTGTGTGCGTATGTATGTGTGTGTATGCATAAGTAGATATATATATAAGTGCCTATACCCACCTAGACACACACACGCATACCTTGCCACCCCTATTCTCGTATTTACCCCGGTAATTTAACCACAAATTTAAAACAAAACAAGACGCACACGAAAGAAAAAGAAAATGAACAGCAAATTTTGTTCCGTTATTCAAATTTCTTTTGTTTTCCCGCTAGCTGGGTGTTGTTTTTGTTTTTGTTGCTGTTGTCCTTTACGTCATAGTTCTTCTTCTTCTTCTTCTTCTTCTTCTTCTTCTTCTTCTTCTTCTTCTTCTTCTTCTTCTTCTTCTTCTTCTTCTCCTTCTTCTTCTTCTTCTTCTTCTTCTTCCTCTAACCGCCTAATATTCTGCGCTTTCACATTAACAGTGTTTCTTACCCTTTTTTTTCTTCTTTTTTTCTTTCAACGGAAACGGGAGCTTCCCCTCTCTACTTTGTATTTCCCTGGTGCGTATGCGTGTGCGCGCGTGTGTACGTGCATATAAGCGCATATGTTTAAGTGTGTGTTTCTTCGCATGTGTATATGTGTCTGTGCGTGTGTGTGTTTGTGTGTTTTATTTTCTTTTTAACTACTTTTACTGTAATTTCAATCCCATACAAAACAACAAGCTTTTTTTAACTTTATTCTATTTGCTCTTCTGTTTATTTAAATTTATGGAAATTTTTGTTTATTTTTTTTTTATGGCGATTTTCTCTGGTTAAACAGAAATGGAAACTAAAAACTTCAAGAACAAAATGAAGCAAAAACATTTAAAAAAATAACAACAAAACAACAACAAACTATTGTAACAGCAATTGAAAAAAAAAGCGCTAACATTAACCATACTATAAAACAAGTCATAAAAATAATTATATCAAAATCTTTCGCTGTGATTTTCAGAATCTTTCACAGCGTGTGGTTGATAGGTGGGTTAACTAGATTTGCAACTCCTATTTACTATTTTCTCCATTGAATATATCATTGGTGCTTTTACAGTGAAAAACTGACAAAATGGGTTTTCATAAATGAAGAAGAAAATATGAATAGAGAAGAATATAACCATAAGAAATATTATTAGTATTAGTATTATTAACCGTGAGGATAGATGGCTTCGACTATTACATTCCTGACAAAATTTGCTGGCATTGCGCCTATATTTGAAACCATTGTTGTTGTTGTTGTTGTTGTTCTTCTTCTTCTTCTTCTTCTTCTTCTTCTTCGTCTTGTTGTTGTTGTTGTTGTTGCTGTTCTTGTTCTTGTTCTTGTTCTTGTTGTTGTTGTTGTTGTTGTTCTTCTTCTTCTCCTCCTCCTCCTCCTCCTCCTCCTCCCCCCCTCCTCTTTCTTCTTCTTCTTCTTCTTCTTCTTCTTTTTCTTCTTCTTCTTCATCATCATCATCATCATCATCACCATCTTTCTGTCTTGTAGCCCATCCGCTCAAAAGGTTCCATGTTCCCAGAAGTGAATTATTTAAACCCCAAAGAATCCTCTCTCAACACATGGCTATGATGCTCTCCAACTTCTCCTACTCGTGATCAGAGATGCACATATCATCTGCCATTAAGGGACAAGCTCAACTGGTTTAGCTCAAGCAAATGACAGACAAATCTCTGGCGTTGAGCAGAGTATTTTTATCGCCCATTCTTTATGCGAAGACAAAACATGTACTTGACAACACTTCCAATGAGCGGGATTTTTTCTCCGGTTCTTTTTGAGTACAAATCATGTGGCCATAAGCTTTACTTTTATTCCTCGAATGATGCTAAAATAAAGTACCAGTTAAGAACTAGGGTCGGTGATATTGACTAAACACTTGTGCCTAAATTAGAAACCATGACAAGGTGGAATTGTCTGCTTGTAAATTTGTATTTGTAAAATGGATAGTTTTCTTGAAAAAAAGAAATATATATATATATATATATATATATATATATATATATATACTCGCTTTTTACTCTTTTAATTGTTTCAGTCATTTGACTGCGGCCATGCTGGAGTACCGCCTTTAGTCGAGCAAATCGACCCCAGGACTTATTCTTTGTAAACCTAGTACTTATTCTATCGTTCTCTTTTTGCCGAACCGCTAAGTTACGGGGATGTAAGCACCAGCATGGGTTGTCAAGCGATGGTGAGGGGACAAACACAGATGCACAAACACACATACATACATACATACACGTATATATATATATATACATATATACGACGGGCTTCTTTCAGTTTCCGTCTACCAAATCCACTCACAAGGCTTTGGTCGGCCCGAGGCTATAGTAGAAGACACTTGCCCAAGATGCCACGCAGTGGGACTGAACCCGGAACTATGTGGTTGGTAAGCAAGCTACTTACCACACAGCCACTCCTACGCCTATACAGCATAAGTGAAAGAGAGTTTAATTGAAACAAAGAGAATGGTGGAGAGATGATTATGTCAAGTGTCTCGGTTTGTAATTACAGCGCTGGTGAATATGGCAACCACAGTTAACATGAAAGAGTAGAAGGAAAGTCGTTGGTGTCATCTGCTTCATATAAACCTGATGATATAAAAAAAAAGAAACCCCGACGGCGTCAACAACAACAACAACACAACAACAACAACAGTAATGAAGTGAAAATTAAGTAGACTTTATACATTACAAAAACATGTTGACAGGATTATATCAAAGGTTCCCAGAGGATCCCACTCTAGGCCTTTAAAGCTTGGTAATAAAATAGTAAAGATTCATGAAATAAAATTGGCTGTTCACTTGAGACTAATGTTTAAAGTTTATCACAATTCTATATCAAAATGTGTTCACGAAAAATTTATAAAGAATATTCACAAATAACCGGCGACTTATTTGGGGGTAACATTTAAATGTAATAGTTATGTCATAATAAAATTTAATAAATTCAGCTACCCCTATCGTTGACCAATTGTCTGGAATCATTTTGTGTGAAAAGATGCGATTCTCTCTAGTCTCAGAAGATGTAAAAAAATTATTTTAAAAAGATGCTGTTTCAGTAATCAAATAATTTTTAGCAGCATTAAAAACATATCTTAAAATTTGTAAATAAATTTTTTTTAAATGACTTTGCATACAGTCCTTCTCTTGCAGGCTGTCATGAAATGGACGATGGTTTTTTTACTACAATCTTTCCCGATGGTCTCACAAGTCTGAGTAGTGCATTCCCAATAGTGAACTACTTCATTCCATTCCTAAGAACCTCTTTATGCTCTTTTTTGTAAATAGTGTATCATACGTTTTTTATGCATCATTTTTTTTTTTTACATTTCGTGAAATAAAAAGAAAGCGAACAATCTTCGACTGTTTTGTAATTCACCATAAGTAGATTGCGTAATAACCGGATTGCAAGGAAGAATATGTCATAATATATAAATGCAATATGCCTTTGTGTCATGAAACTTCCAATCGCTGAGGAACACCGCACCCAGAAAAATAAAATATTTGTCTATAAATGCGTAAACCGATAAGAACGAAAATTACGGTATCACCCACACCTACGCATATGAAAAAATAGCTACAGGGAGTGCGGGCCCCTGTAGCTTATATAGCAAGTAGTAAACAACAGGAACATTTGCTGTATGTAACAATGAGTGAAGGACGGGGCTGTGGCTCCAGGCACTTGCTCGTCGCAAGTGCTTATGACACCTCTATTTGGGAAGACGTGTGATGAGAGGTCACCAATGTGCTATCTAACAGGGCCAGCACAGGCTAGAATAGTGGCAATGATAGAGGGGCTCTGAGAAGTAACAGAACACAAGTAGACTGTCCAGTAGAATAAAACAATTGTCTTGGAGTTCCAGCTGATGGTGGCTCCCGAGTGCTGCCATTCTAGACCTTTCTAAGTTTAAAAAGAAAGGGGTGAGCAAACGCGAGTGGAGAGTGGAAGAGAAAAAGAAATGTTGCAGAAGAGGAAACAGCAGACAATTTCACTGTTATCTTTAATTTGGGAACTTTAGATAAGGTAATCAGGGATTCATTGTGCTTAGTACAAAAGAAAAAAAATGCGGACAAGACTACCATACCTGCAAATTCTTTAATTTACAGGTCAGCTTGATCTACGTTAACTTAAGGCTAATAGTGAAACCGATTAGATAAATAAATGTTTTTAAAGACTCCACACTCCATTTTCAAACTTCACTCACGTCTTCGCTCTCGCTCTCACTTTCTCCCCTCTCTCCGTCTCTCTCTCTCATTCCCCTCTCCTTTTGTATATGCGTATGTGTGTGTGCGTGTGTGCATGTATGTATATATGTATGTACACACACACACACACACACGCACACACACACACACACACACACACACATATATATATGTATACATACAAACGCACACAGGTATACGCACGCATATACACACGTATACAAAAGTATGCTTTTATGTATGGTATGTGCATATCTATATGTTTATGCATAAGTGCTTGTATACCTGAAACTACGTACACACACACACACACTCATACACACACACACACACATACATGTATGCATATAAAATTTTGTAAATACCTTCGTAAGAATTTCAATGAGAAAAAAACTCCAGGATATTATATATACTGGACTAGTAAATAGATAGGTGTGGTTATAAATCGTGTAAGAACAGGATGCAAGGGGGAGGGAAAGGTGGATAGGGTGAAAGGTGAGAAAGAAAGAAAGAAAGACAGAAAAAAGAAAGAAAGAAAGGAAGAAAGAAATAAATAAATAGAGGAAAGGAGTGCAAACGCGAGTGATAATAATGAATGCAGAAATGGAAGAACAGAACTAAAGGGAAACAGAGAGTATACACAAACACTCACAAACACTTATATACATACACGTACATATACACACATACATACACACTCATGGACACACATGAATACATGCATGTATATATGTATGCATACATATATATCTATATATATGCATACATAAATACATACATATTAATACACACACACACACACACACACACACACACACACACACGCACACACACACACACATATATACGAGGTCTGATCGATAAGTATCCAGAATGTTGCCATCGTAACGAAGTTAAAGCACACAGAGTTAATCTACTTGAACAGGATTTACCTTGAACTCTGCTGTGCATGCGCAATAAGTTTTAACGTTCTAGCTCACTTCCGCTGTTTACAGCAGTGCTTGGTAGGAAGGTGCATAGCGTGTGATCATAGCATTGACCATGACAGAGAAAGTTTTCATGGCGATGCCTGCTCAGAGGCCTAAGCAAAGATGTAGAAAGTGTATGGAGAGGATTGTATGAGCCGCACATATGTGGACGAGTGGTTCAGACGTTTCCAAGATGGCCGAAACATGTCGATATTGACGAATGTTCTGAGAGACCCACTACTTGCAAAACTGAGAAAAACATTGCAGATGTACGTGAAGCCGTGAGGGGAAACCGTCGAATCACCATCCGTGAGTTATCAGAGGACGTGCACATTAGTTACAGTTCAGTTCAATCCATTATCATTGGAGATCTGAGTATGAGACGAGTGTCTGCCAAGTTTGTGCAAAAATTGCTTTCAGCTGACCAAAAGGACACTCGGGTTTCAATTGTGCACGATCTCCTTGATTATGTTGAGAACGATGAAAACTTTTTGAAAACTGTGTGTAAGCCTCTGAGCAGGTATCACCATGCTTTTGGCAAAATTTTGATGCAGATTCTCTGCTCAACTTTTTGTTATGGTCAATGCGACGATCACACTGTACACACCTTCCTGTCAATTACTGCTGTAAACAGCGGAATTGAGCTAGAACGTTAAAATTTAGTTCACATGCATAGCAGAGTTCAAAGTCGATCTGTGCCAAGCGGTTTTATTCTGCGTGCTTCAGCTTCGTTACTATGGCAACAGTCCGGATACTTATTGATCAGACTACGTATATATATAAATACATATATATTGTATATTTCTATGCGTATAGTGTACGCATGTATGCATAAGTGTGTGCGAGCGTGCGTATATATATATATATATATATATATATATATGTGTGTGTGTGTGTGTGTGTGTGTGTGTGTGTATGTATATATATATATACACAAACGCGATCGCACACAAGTACACACACATACATGTGTGTATGTATAAAAGCACCATACAGAGAAAAAAATAAGCAATGAATAGTAAAGAGTGATAGAATAAAGAGACAGAAAAATAGGATGGATAAAATATAAAAAGAAAACATACAAATAAATTAATGAACATTTTTATAAATAAATAAATAAATGCTAGAAAGGAAATCAGAAACTTTAACGAGAGAAAGGTAGACGGAAGCACGATTGCGAAAGAATTAGTAGTAAAGTTATGGCGGAAAAACATATTTTGCTTGGCTTTGTTGGGGTTGTGGTGGTGGTAGTGGTGGTGGTAGTAGTAGTTGTTGTGAAATACTACACGGCAGCTAGTGAGAGGTGACAAATGTTTCAAGCCAATCAACTCGCTGGGGTGTTTTTGTTTCTGTTTTTTTTTTTTTTTTTCTAATTGTGACGATGTTTTAAGTTTTGAATGAAATCCTGCAGACCGTTTGGTTGGTGACAAAATAAGAATAAGACGAACTTCAGAAATGATGAAGAAAGTCACGGTGATGATGATGATGATGATGATGATGATGATGATGATGATGATGATGGTGGTGGTGGTGATGATGTAGTTCTCTTCTTTTGTTCATATGCGGCTCTTGTTTTGGTTTGTATTCGATGTGGAGGTCCCTTCATCAATTTGCGTTATAAATGCCGTCTGCAATTTTCCGTAAAGAACCTTTCCTTTTTTCACGTAGAAATTGCTTCCTCGATTCTCAGAGAGGATCCTTTCTTGGCACCAGAAAGCAAGGATGTTGGCTGGAAGGTAAATATAGGCAAATGGATTAGTATGAATGTACGGATAAGGTGTAGATTGAAATAATAACAGCGCTGACAGGACGGGAAAGGAGAAAGAGACGAACGAATGAGGCTGTATCAGTATTAAGAATTCTAAAATGATAATTGTTGGAATATGGCAATCACGTTCAGCTAAGCAGAGATCCGTCTTCTTATGTTGAAAGGTTTAACATCAGAAAGGAAACCTGTTTCAGAAACTAATAGTAACTTCCGTTTCTCTCCCCATTGTTTTTGTATAACAGCGTTGTTACACGGATAAGAAGGCGATTAGACGGTACAGGAACCAATACGCAGACTTGTCTAACTGCGGTCTCCTTTTCCATGCAATTAGCTTTGTTTTGCTGGAGGGATTAGATTTTTGTTCTTCAACAATTCGCTCCACCATCCTTGTGTAGAAACAGCAGAGAAGATTGACGAACTTAAGACATCTGAAGATATCTCAAAAAACAAGGACAGATTTACAAACGAAACGAACAATTGTCTCGATCAGCTGGGCTGTACGTGTTTGCTCGTGGAGGTGAAACAATGATTCTGGGGCTATGTTTCCGGCTTTTGATTACGTCAGTCTCATAAACATATTTGCCAGGAGTTTCTCAGAAATGGACAGCTGTGTTATACACTTACTGTCGGAGCAAATACATTTGTCTTCCATGTTTTTCCTTTTTTAAGATGGCGATATTAACATCCTTCCAACGTTGTCGTATAAACCGCTCGTTCTGTACCTCAGCGATATAACGGTGGAGTGCTTTTGTGCAGGGGTAATAACGTCTATTCAAAATTTATAATGGAATATTATTCTGGAGATATTCAGTTTCCTAAAAAATTGATAGCAGCACTAACTTCAGCAAATATTGGTAGTTTGTCAATTTGGTAGGTAACTGACATTTCACGGAATTCTTCCATCACAGCAGTGATTGATACGAGTCTTATCCACCATTGTGGGCCGGCATACAGTATCCCTGGGCGTTCACTGCTGTTATACCTGGATCTCAAACCAACCAAATACCACGGATGACTGCGGATGTCTGACAAGATTCGTGTCGAGAAAAGGTCTGTGTTTTGCTTCAGCATGTTTGCTCCACACGGTCCAACTGCCATTAATTAACTACTAGGGAAACCGTATTCCCTTATACACGTATTCCCTTATACACGTATTCCCTTATACACGTATTCCCTTATACACGTATTCCCTTATACACGTATTCCCTTATACACGTATTCCCTTATACACGTATTCCCTTATACACGTATTCCCTTATACACGTACTATACACGTCCAATAGCCGCAGGCGTGGCTGTGTCATCAGACGTTTGTTTTCCAGCCACATGGTTCCGGGTTCAGTTACACTGTGTGGCCACTGGGGTGGGTGTCTTGTACTATAGCCTCGGGGCCGACCAAAGCCTTGTGAGTGCATATGTGTGTTTTTGTGTCTGTGTTTATCCTCTAGTACCGCTTGACAACCGGTGTTAGTGTGTTTGCATCTCCGTAAACCAGCGGTTCGGCAAAAGAGAGCAATAGAATAAGTACGAAGCTTAGCAAAAAATATATACTGGGATCGATTCAATCGACAAAAAAGTTTTCAATGTGGTGCCCCAGCATGGACACAGTTTAATGGCTGAAACAAATAAAAGATAAATGATAAAGATACACAAATACCTACCTATATGCATATATATATATATATATATATATATATATATATATATATATATATATATATATATATATATATATATATAAAAATTTAAATAAGAGTTTTGACGCTAATATCCATTTATATTGAAGTTTATTACCTATGTCAACATTTCTGTATAAGGTTATATTCAACTCTCAATTCAAGTTAAATAAGTAAATTACCTTACGCATCCTCAGGGTAAAAAATAAAGAGTAAACACCAAAAAAAAGATTATGGTCTGTTTCATATTCAAATTCCTCCTAAAATAAAAGTCCGTCTAAGGGAAAAAACCCTCATAATATTATTAATTATAAACAATCAAGTATTACAAATTATTGATTCCTGGTAATAAATTCTAAACTAATGGAAATCTATATTATATTATCTCTAGAAACTTTAGTAAATAAACACAAATATACAATTTTATTAATAGTGATAAACTATATATTAATATACCCTGTCTTTAAACCTAATATTATATTATAATACCCGATCATACTGAAATATTAAAAAATACATAAAAATATTGTTAAAAAACCCCATAAAACTTATACTACTCCTCCGTTCTCTCACCAAATCACTCTTCATCCCTAATTGCGCCTCGTCTGATTGGTTGACATGTGAGGTTCCATATTGATTCTCATCCATACAGGCTTGCTCTCAGTCTTATTGTACAAACATCTCTATCTCTATCATTCACACTCACACTCCGTCAATCATTCACTCGCACACTCATGCTCTCATGCTCTCATGCTCTGACTGACTGACCGACTCACTCACTGACTCACTCACTCACTCACTCACTCATTCACAATCACTCACGCACCCACGCACTCACTCAATTTCTCACTCTCTTACTCAGTCTCTCATCTACTCTCTCACTCACGCACATACTCAATCACATACTCACTCACGTACTCACTCACGTACTCACTCACGTACTCACTCACGTACTCACAATCACTCACTCATTCGCTCAGTCACTCAACACACTTACTTACTCTATCAAATAATCACTCACTCAATCACCCACTCAGTCACTCACGCAATCACTCACACACACACTCACTCACGTACTCATTCACTCACACACTCACTCACTCTATCAAATAATCACTCACGCAATCATTCGCACTCAGTCACTCACGCAATCACTCACACACACACTCACTCACTCACTCACCCACTCACCCACTCAATCACTCACACACACACTCACTCACTCACTCACTCACACACACACTCACTCACCCACTCAATCACTCACTCACTCTCTTAATCAATTTCTGACACACTTCCGTCCTACACTCACCAATTTCCTATCACTCTTCTTCATTATATGTCCTTCCCAGACATACAAAGTATCAACATAGAACATAAAGATAATCAAAGCGATTTCACATATACAGACAAAAACACACACGCTTATCACATGTATACATACATATATATATATATATATATATATATATATATATATATATTACATATATATATATATATATATATATATATATATATATATATATATATATTACATATATATATATATATATATATAAATATACATATATATATATATATATATATACATATATATATATATATATATATATATATATATATATATATATATATATATATATTACATATATATATATCATATATATATATATGTACATGTATATACATTCACACAAAATCGATAATGAGCCTATCTGAAACTGGTTGCCTATCTATCGTTTGTGACAAAAATAAACGGTGTATATCAAGGTTGCTTGAGGGGGAGTGAAGACAAAAACACAAGAACAAAAAAAAAAAACAAAAACAAACACAATATATAAGTAATAAGAAAAATAAAATAAAATAAAAATAAAACTGAAAAAAAAAAGAAAACTACAACGTACTGACACTTGCTGAGACATTTCCACGCATGCGCAGATAGAAAACATACGTATGTACTCACAAACACATTCACACATAAATCAATATCAGTATGTAAGTAAATATGTGTAGATATATGTTATGTATGTGTGTATATATGTATGTATGTATGTATGTATGTTTGTATGTATGCATGTATGTATGTATGTATGTATGTATGTATGTACGTATATATGTGGGTTTATATATATGAAAATACATATGTCTATAAATGTGTATATGTGCATATATATTTATGTGTGTGTGTTGTGTTTGTGCATGTATACATACACACATATATAAATATATATATAAGTTTATGTAAATGTATATATATATGTGTAAATATATATATACACATATATATGTATGTATGTATAAACACATACATGCATACATATATATTTATGTATATATACATACATATATATATATATATATATATATACACATATATATATACACACCCACATATATATATATATATATATATATATATATATATATATATATATATATATATATATATATATCAGAAGTAGGATTATGGTATCCACGGTAAAGCAAAAATAGTAAATAAAAGAAAATACAAAAAAGTTACACAAAATCTAAAATAAAAAAGTAAACAAAGCAAACAAAATCGAAACCAAAACCAAAAAAAAACCCCCACCAAAACAATATATATGTAAAAAAAAAGAGAAAAAGAAAATCTCCAAACTTCACTTCTGTGAAACGACGAATGAAACATAGGTGAATTGTTAAGATTTATTTTTCTGCGCCAAATATCGACTAGTTTGATGTAGATTAATTACGGATTAGGTGGCGCTATAAGCGTAAAAACTTCTGAAAGACATTGACGAAGGTGTTGGTGGTACGACAAAGAAGTTTGAATAGAAGAAAATAGTAATATAGAAATGTATAAAGTGAGAGAGAAAGAGATAGGGCAGAGGGGACAGAGTGAGAGAAAGAGAAAGAGAGGGAGAGAGAGAGAGAGAGAGAGAGAGAGAGAGAGAGAGAGTGGAAGAGAGAGAAAGAAAGAGCAAGTGAGACAGAGAGAGAAAGAGAGGAAAATACAGTTAGAAATACAGATGGAAATTTATAGAAAGGAAGAGTGACAAAGAGAGAGAGAGAGAGAGAGAGAGAGAGAGAGAGAGAGAGAGAGAGAGAGAAAGAGAGAGAGAGAGATTTAGGAGGTAGAAAGAATTAGAGTGAGTAAAGATGTGAGATACCAAATGATAGAAAAAGTTGGAAATGGAGAGCTAGAGAGAGTGAGGAAGAGTTAGGGAGGGGGAGGTAGCTAGAGAGAGGAAATAACTACAAAGAGAGAGAGAGAGAGAGAGAGAGAGTTAGAGAGAGAGAGGAGAGAGGGGAAGGAAGAGAAAATAGAGAAATAGACCAAAAATATGTAAAAAAAATTCTAGTAGTATAAAAAGAAAATTAAAGAAAGGAAAAGCGAGAGAAAGAGAGAAAGAGAGAGAGAGATTTAGAGAGAGAGAGAGAGAAAGTGAGCTAAAAGGGGAGGCAGAGAGAGATAAGTAAAAGGCAAGAGAGGGAGTGCTAAAACGAGAGAGAAAGAGAGAGTAAGAGAGAGAGAGTGATTGAAAGAGTGAGAAAGCTAAAAGGGAAAACTGAGAGAGAGAGAGAGAGAGAGAGAGAGAGAGAGAACTAAAAGGAGAGAGAGAGATAAAAAAGAGAGAGAGAGACAGCTAAAGGTAGAAGGTGAAGAGAGAGAGAAAGAGAGAGCGAGAGAAAGAGAGAGCGAGAGAAAGAGAGAGAGAGAGAGAGAGAGAGAGAGAGATAGAGAGAGAGAGAATAAAGAAAATTCAGTAAAAAATAAAGGACTAAAAGAGAAAGAACGAAATGAAAAATGCAAAACAAAATTTTCTGGTA
>NC_142940.1:49325114-49327614 GCF_046866305.1 Octopus bimaculoides | reverse complement strand
GATGCCTTGCTGGGGAGAAGAGCTCGCTTTCTATTAACCAAAGTTGAGTATTTCTGCCGCGCAATGACATATACCTTCCCCAGCTCTTCGGAGTACAGGCTGGGATCGATGGTTCGACCGCCCGGAACGAACTCGAAGTGAATTGTCTCCTTATAATTCCACCAGACGCAGTGTATCACCTCGTGTTCAAAAGGCCCAGATTTGACAACAGGTTCCGAAATCTTGCCCTTATTTAATCACTGCTTTAGCACATTAGGATTGCAGTAAACTCCCTCTTTCTGTTTGTCTGTCTGTCTGCTGTCTGTCTGTCTGTCTGTCTCTCCCTTTCTCTCTCTGCCACTCTCTGTCTATTTCTCCCCCTCTTCCTTTCCTCCACCCTCTCTCTCTGGGCACTCTATACTGGTGGTTGTTTAGACAGTGGCAACGGCGTGGTGATAATTGTGGTAATGGTTGTTATGACACTAGGAACGTGATGCTGGTGGTGATGGTGGTGGTATTAGTGGTGGTGGTGGTGATAGTGGTGATGGTGGTGGTGGCTGTAGGGTAGTGGGGACGGTGATGGTAGTAGTGAAGGTTGTGGCTGCAGCACTGGTGTGATGTCGATGGTTATTGTGAAGGAAATTTTGGTAGTTTTAAGGCGGCGAGCTGGCGGAATCGTTAGCACGCCGGGCGAAATGCTAAGCGGCATTTCGTCTGCCGTTACGTTCTGAGTTCAAATTCAGCCGAGGTTGACTTTGCCTTTCATCCTTTCGGGGTCGATAAATAAAGTACCAGTTACGCACTGGGGTCGATGTAATCGACTTAATCCCTTTGTCTGTCCTTGTTTGTCCCCTCTATGTTTAGCCCTTTGTGGGCAGTAAAGAAATAAGTAACGATGTGGTAATGGTGGTGGTGTTAGTAGAAGCAGTGATAGCAGCAGCAGCAGTGGTAGTAGTAGTAATAGTAGTAGTAGTGGTAAAAGTCGTGGTAGTAGTAACGATGTAGTAGTTGTGGTAGTGGTGGCGGGGATAGAAGCTGCGGAGGTTTTTGTGACAGTAGCAACGGTGTGGTGTTGATGTGGTGGTAGTTGTGACAGTGGTAGTAGTAGAAGATTCGTTATTAGTGATGATGTTGGTAGTGGTAATGGTAGTATGGTATTTTCGAGTGGTTGCAGTGATGGTGGCAGTAGCGGTAGCGGTAGTGTAGGTGGTGGTGGTGGTGGTGATAGTGTTGTTGTTGTTGTTGTTGGTAATCGTGTTAATGGTGGTGTTGCTGATGGTGGTCGAGATGATGATGGTAATATTGATGATGGTATTGGTGTTGGTCTTGGAGGTGGTAGTTGTCGTAGTGGTGAAAATATTTCTGGCAGTAGTGTTGATGTGGTGGTGACAGCATCACGAAACCTCACTGCAGAGCTAATTATCCTGCCAGGACTCTCTCCCCAACCACAATAACCCCCACCCACCCACTAATTCTATTAGCCACTCAGTCTCTTAGTATTCCCAATTCTACATCTGCTTACCAACAACGTATTTTGGTTGAATGAGTGTACTAACGAAAAGTATCCGACACGGTTATTCAGTATGCTAGAAATAGCAGCTAAATCTCCTTCACTTTGCGCACCATATCGTCTCAGCGAAAAAAAAAGAAAAAAAAGAAAGCCTTGTGAGTGCATTTGGTAGACAGAAACTGAAAGTAACTTGTGTGTGTATGTGTGTGTGTGTGTGTACTTTTGTGTCTGCGTTTGTCCTCCCCATCACCGCTTGACAACCGGTGTTAGTGTGTTTGCATCCCCATGACTGCACCGTTCGGCAAAAGAGAGTGATAAAATAAGTACCAAGCTATAAAAAAAAAAGCACTGGGTGTACATTCAACTAAAGTGAATTCTCTCCTTATAATTCCACCAGACGTAGTGTATCACCGCGTGTTCAAAAGGCCCAGATTTGGCGACAGGTTCCGAAATCTGGCCCTTACTTAATCATGCTTTACACTGTTCCAGCAAGGCAGCAGTGTAATGCATGAACAAAATTTTGTACGCAACAAAATTTGAATTCTTTAGAAGTTTCCAATATTTTGCCAAAACGAAAGCTATAATTTAGTAGAAATTTTTAAAGAATCTCAAATAAAACGGATGATTTCAAGAAAGTAAAGATTAATTTCTTAAGTCAACCTACAAATATAGAGAAATGACAGAGTGCTGAAGCGTTCATTTTCCCAAGTTTCAAGTATGCTCATGTTTCGGTATTTTTGCGCTTGTCAGTACAGTATAGCTTACAGAAACTTGCAAATCAATTGGTGAAGTGTTACATATACTTCTGAACAAGAATGATTTGTATAATTTAAAATTAAAAAAAAAAAAATAATAATAAGGAAACGCCGAGCTACAAAACAGCTTTCGTCAACGAAATTCCAGTCACAAAGTACTGGATGACACGAATCCAATGAAGAACACATGTTACCTAGGTGCTACGCAGGTGAATTGAACCAGTAGCACGTGTTTGCAATGCGCACTTCTTAACCA
>NC_142940.1:49302614-49317614 GCF_046866305.1 Octopus bimaculoides | reverse complement strand
TTGCACAGTTCAAATTTAAATGCTTGGAAATTAAGGTAAACTGCATGTGAGGATTGCAAGCAGAAAGAATCCTTATATTTCTTGACTTGGGTCCTCCACTATTTATGGAGTTGTAGATGGGCCGTCGGGACATATGTTGTCTTGGGTATTTTTTGATGTGGTAGAGGCCTTCCCTCTGCACATCTGACCACGGCCGATTTATACCAGAATGAAAACGAGACACAAAAAAATGAAGAAAAAATGAACGAGAAGTATCGAAACGAAAGAATTATATATGACTTATAGTTTATTTATCGAGCGTGAAAGTATCAAAGGCGAAATTGACCTCGGCGGGATTTGATCTCAGAGCGTAGCGAGCTTGTACAAAAAGCGAAATGCATTCTATCAGACATTCTAACGCCACGGCTAATTCTCTCCCTCTAGGATTACATTTGTGAATGATTATAAAAAAAAAAAGAGAAAATGCAGACAAATATAACCAAAACCCCATCATTTACTAAATATACGCAACATAAAAGCAGAAAGCTCTGCTCGTCACTACACGTATATTATATATAGGTAGATTTAACAGAAAAGGAAAGAGCAGCGAGATAAAACTGTATATAGGCGTATATATAGGTGCACTCGGCATTGCGGTAAAAGAACGAAAGCATAAGCAATAGCACAAAGAAATAAAACAACAACGACAATAATAATAATAATAATAATAATAATAATAATAATAATAATAATAATAATAATAATAATAATAATAATAATAATAATAACTTGTACAAATGCAAAACAAAAGTCAAACATAAAATAATAATAATAATAAGAAGAAGAAGAAGAAGAAGAAGAAGAAGAAGAAGAAGAAAAAGAAGAAAAAGAAGAAGAAGGAGGAGAAGAAGAAGAATAGTTTGGATGCAGTTCATTTGCGCTTAATCGCTGAATCCATTAAACTCATTATACACGAACCAGACCTCAAATCTCTTTGAACTGTTCGTTTTTCATCTAATTGGTATTTAAAATTAGCGTCTCTAGAAAACCGCCATTCATATTAAACTAGTGACAGAGGACGAATTAAGTAAAATTCCTTCTTTTAAGTATACGAATTCCAGCCGTAAGGTGATTATTGGTTTTCAAATGAAGTAAATCAAAACCTAACATATTAATAGAACAATGATAATAATAATAATCATTGATTTATATTGTTTTTTTTTGTTGTTGTTCCTTTTCATTACCGCGTAAGTA
The DNA here is from genome assembly GCF_046866305.1 of Octopus bimaculoides. Lineage (NCBI taxonomy): Eukaryota > Metazoa > Mollusca > Cephalopoda > Octopoda > Octopodidae > Octopus > Octopus bimaculoides. The sequence goes on along the minus strand of NC_142940.1, from coordinate 49,316,381 downwards.
CTTCTAGTCTAGCTGTCTTTAATACTCTCAGCATTAAATGCATTAATATTAACGTAACTATTTTGCAAGTGGAGTGTTTGAGTTAACGTCCCTCTTAATAATATACTTTCACTGATGAGGCTATAATAAACTAGAAACATATCGGGATTTGAGTCCCGTGTTTTGCAAAATACTTTAAAATGCAATTATACGTATTAGATTTTAATTGTCACTGCATGAAATAGGTTAACAATAACATAACTGATATTTTATACTGATTTCATTTCAACCACAATGACACGAATTATGAACTTCATCCGAGTTTTCGAAGTTGTGAATTAAAGTCAGTCAAGATGTTATGCTCTAAGTACACAACAGTCTTAATCCTGTAGATCTTGGATCCAAGGCGTTCCAAACGTGACTACTCCATATTTTTGTTATTATTTTAAAGTTATAGTGTATCCGTGATTACTTTATGTAGTGTCCTTACAGACAGAAGTACGGGTTTAAGGGGTAAATTTAAAAACTTGGCTGCTATTTCTGTTCTAGTGTGCGACTGTATAGGTATCCTCTCGTTTCCCCAGGACGGACATAAATTTGGAGCTCAGTTTTCGTGTTCCAGTGAGGGATCACTGAGAGATATAGCGCAGGCATAGCCGTAGGGTTAAGAAGTTCAATTTGCAGCTACGCGATGAGGGTTCGATCATAATATGCATAAATTTGAGTAAGAACCTTCTACAATAGACTTGGCTTGATCAGTATTTTGCCAGTGAAATTGGCAGATGGAAACTATGCAGAAGCTCGTCATATATATGTATGTGTGTGTACATGTGTATGTATACGCCGAGCATCCTCAGCTTCTGTCCTCTCAGTTTCATTCCCGCCATTTTGTTTATCGAAAGGCTCTTTTTTTCTGCTTTTTTTACTCGTTTCAGTCATTTGACTGCGGCCATGCTGGGGCACCGCCTTTAGTCGAGCAAATCGACCCCAGGATTTATTCTTTGGAAGCCTAGTACTTATTCTATCGGTCACTTTTGTCGAACCGCTAAGTTACGGGGACGTAAACACACCAGCATCGGTTGTCAAGCGATGTTGGGGGGACAAACACAGATATACAAACATATACATACACATACATATATACGACAGGCTTCTTTCAGTTTCCGTCTACCAAATCCACTCACAAGGCTTTGGTCGGCCCGAGGCTATAGCAGAAGACACTTGCCCAAGGTGCCATGCAGTGGGACTGAACCATGTGGTTGGTGAGCAAGCTACTTACCACACAGCCACTCCTGCGCCTATTCAATATTCTCTATTATACTAGAAGACACTCGCTCAAATCACTGACAGTGGGATCTGAATCCACTTGCACACAGTTGCGAAGCGAACACGTAAACCACCTAACCATATTTTAAAAAATATCTTCTACACATGCGGTGTTTAATAGTTTAGAAATTTCTTGTTAACCACCCATCTCAGCCATTTAGACGTCTGCTTTACTGTTTATGTTTGGGTTAAGTTAAGAGTTTAAACATTGCTCTATCTCCTCACAGAGGAATGCAAGCCAGAGTACATATAAACCAGTCACTCTCTCTCTCTAACAGAAAGAAACTCTATCGCGACTGATATGTAATGCAAGAACATAGTCTGGCTCCAGTGTCTGTTCACAGTTTTAGCAATTGTTTTGTTAGTTTTATTTCGATTTGTTTGTTTTACTCGAGTGATTTCTGTAATCAATATAATGGCCTTTTATCTACGTCTATTATAGATAAACAGCATATTTATTTAATGCCACAACACATACCAGTGTTTTTTCCTAGTATAATAACGGGTCTGATTTGCTTGTCTCTGATGAACGAAGATGTGATGATTGCCTCCATGTTTTTTTTTTTTTTTTTTTTCTTCACTGAGAAATGTTACTGATTCTGTTTGTAGAACTCAGAAAAACAGAATAACAAGATGATGACATTGAAAGTAAAAGAGAAAACAAAAAACGGAATAGAAATTTAAAAAAAAAATTATAAAATACAAACAACACTTGTAATATAAAGCAGCAACACTTTTTTTTTCTTATCAAAATACAAGATGTATCGTTTACCTTTAGAACATTCGAGCAGAGACTGTGCTCAAAACATGATACAATGTTACTAAATAAGATATCCATTTATCAATTTATCAATCTTCTGTCATGATAGCTTGCCTCTATGGATGTCAACCATGAATATATTCAATTTTGCTTCTTGTTAACGGTTGATGCCATAACACATGATTTGCTGGGTTCAGCATAACACCACCAAGTATTTTTGACTTTGCACTGCTTTTGTCATGTGATTTGATCTCAGAACCTGTGGGTTGACACTGAAACATTTTGTACCGTTGTAAGAATAATAGAAGACACTTACACATAAGCAAATACATACTCTGACACCACGAGCAATATATATATATAAATATATATATATATAATATATATATATATATATATATATATATATATATATATATATATATATATATATACAGAGAGAGAGAGAGAGAGAGAGAGAGAGAGAGAGAGAGAGAGAGAGAGAGTGAATGAGAGAGAGAATATGAGGAATTTACGTTAGGATGGCACAAGCTAATAGGCATGGGCTCTGAGTGCAAAAATAGGTGTGCCACCAAAATTCCAGTTTGAACAGCGGTTGAAGTTGTGGTTGTGTACTTCTCTTATTTAAAAAGCGGCTAATAGTAGCTTCCCTTTGAGTCAGTAAGTATAGGTTTAAAGGTTTAGGCTGTGTGGTAAGTAGGGGTTAATAAGGGGGTGATGATTGGTTAAAATCTATAGTCTCAGTTTATTATGCTTGAGAATGAAAGGAGAAAAAAAAACGCACTCAACACCAGAGCTGAAGACACGTCCGAAAGGCAGGTCTCTGCCACTCGAAAACGGTAGCGGAGTAGGGGGCCGAAACCGGAAGTGGTTCCTCCTGATGATGTCCTTAGCCACTGGATCCTATAAAGGAGATGTTGAGGTAGCGATCCACGAAATGTATTTGGAATTCCTCAGCCGGAATGTGTAATGCCAGTTGCTTCTGATAGTAGCTTGTAGACGCAGTACCTGAGGCTACTTCACCCGTGATCTTTCAACGAATAGTGAGCAGAGAAGATGGATGGATGGATGGATGGATGGATGGATGGATGGATGGATGGATGGATGGATGGATGGATGGATGGATGGATAGTAATTTAAGTGGTAAATTTTAATGGCCTTACATCTCATTTGCGGGTTTTGCATTCGTTTTAAGCCGAACCTAATCTACAAATCTTATATACCAAAATAAAACGCAAATAGACAGAAATGTAGCATTATTTCTTCAGCAACTTTAATGTGCAACTTAGATGTTCTTTCTTGATACACAATGTTAATATAATATAATTTGTTTGTGCGGCCTAATTTAGAAAATATGACCATATTGATTTAAGCTTGTTATTTGTGCTAACGGCAAAAGGCTAGAGTGGAAACTGTATACAATAAAATTCTTCTTACCTGTTTAAAAATCCGATTTGATTTAATGGAGATAGTAATTATTACGGTGTCTGTAATGTATTATCGATAATCCGATTCGTTCAACCGATCTCATTTATGAGCAAAATAACAATTAAACTCAGTTATTATTGTATGATGAGTTTAATAGATCGAAATAGAGAAACATAATGGCGAATGTATTAATTAAAAATGAAGCTTGTCCATTTACTGCAGTCATTCATTTTGATGATTGTCGTTTGTTTATAATTTGAAGTTTTATTGGATCTCGGAATTATTCCGAGTATTGCATCCATTTTAAACACACGTTGAAGACAAAGTTACCAATGTAGGTATTTAGCGCCAGGCCCTTGAACATGTGGAACCTTAAAGATCTTTATCGCTCTTTCTTTTAAATCAATGAAGAACTCTAGATAGATAGATAGATAGATAGATAGATAGATAGATAAACAGATAGATAGATAGAGGTAAATAAAGAGAGAGGGGAGGATAGATAGAGAGCTCGGTGGACAAATAGATAGATAGATAGATAGATAGATAGATAGAGAGAGAGAGAGAGAGAGAGAGAGAGAGGGGAGAGAGAGAGAGGGGGAGAGGGAGAGAGAGACGTACACACACTTACACCCCTCCGCACACACAGACACAGACACACTCACATACATACATACATACATACATACATACATACATACATACATACATACATATATATTATAGACCTGTCACGTAAACAGAAGTCGACAATTCAATATCGTTCCTTTCTTTCTCTTTCATATATATACGATGTTTATTGAAATAAAAGTTACATTTGATGTCTCTATTATAAATACTCATAAACCGGTATGTATATTTGCTATTACTTTATTATAATAATTATAACTATTTTACACTAAAAAAGCGATTATTTAACACAAACGTTACTGCACCGAACAAAATGCTAGGCGACATTTCTTCCAACACGTTATGTTCCGTGTGCAAATCCCTCTGAGATTAACCTTCCTTTTCGACCTGCCGAGTTCAATAAAATGGGAGTCCCAGTCAAGTGTTGGAATCGATTTAATCGACCAACCCCGCTCTTGCCCTAGTGACCTTAATCTAAATTTTGAAACGATCCTTTGACCGTAACATTAATTGTCTCTAATGTAGGCACAAAGCCAGAACATCTGAGAAGAGAACCGTTTGTTGATACTGTCGACCCATGTACTGACCTGGCACTGCAATTTAACGACCCCGAGCGATGAAAGGTTAAGTTGACGTCGGTGGGAAGAGGGATCAGTTTTGAACTCAGAGCATAGAGAGCTAGAAGACATATCGCTTGAAATTTTGTCAAACGCTCTAATGATTACGCCGGTTCGTTGCCTTTGGTATCAAAGTTTGGCGCAAGGCCAAAGATTTTGGTGTAGAGGGGGAAAGTCGAATATATCGATCCCTGCGCCAGTGGTTTGTAAGTACTGAATCTTATCTCTTCCGAAAGGCTGAAAAGCAAAGTCAGCCTCGGTGGCACTTGAACACAAAACGTAAAACCGGACAAAATGCCTCTGAATATTTTGTCCGGGATGCTGACGATTTTCCCAACTCGCCGCCGTTGTAATTTCAAGGGGGTGGGGAAAATTAGTTGATTACATTGGCCCTAGTAGTCAATTGGTACTTATTTTATCGACCGCGAAATGATGAACGGCAAAATCGACGTCAACGGTATTTGAACTCGGAACGTAAAGACAGACGAAATCCGCTAAACATTTTGTCTGGTGTGCTAACGATTGTTATTTATTTATTGCCCACAAGGGGCTAAACATAGAGAGGACAAACAAAGGGATTAAGTCGATTACCTCGACCCCAGTGCGTAACTGGTACTATATTTATCGACCCCGAAAGGATGAAAGACAAAGTAGACCTCGGCGAAATTTGAACTCAGAACGTAACGGCAGACGAAATACCGCTAAGCATTTCGCCCGGCGTGCTAACGTTTCTGTCAGCTTGCCGCCCTTGTAACGTTTGATATCGATATATACCGAAGTAATTATGTTTACCTCTTTGACTTCGCTGAAGCACTTCTGCATTACACAGAACATCATTCTGTATTGACATTAACCAGCAAGTGTCACTTTACATCCCGAGTTCAATTCCTGCCAAAGTGGACTTTATATTTAATCGTTTCTGTTTTCAGTGAGTTACAAATCAAATATTTGAATCGAAATGATGGACGTAAATATACCAGTCAATATTGTTACAAAAACTATACGTTCTATCTGCATAGGAATTATATTTTACACATAGATATATACTTCCAAATATTGAATAGTTGGTAATCATGCAGTTTAACGTTCTAACTAATTGGATTTTGTTTCAGAATGTTAAATATGCATCAACGACAGTACGACGCTGTAGTAAATTTATTCTTAACAACTCTACGCTATATCCAGCAAATCGGGCGAAAAGAAGACCGGTATATCTAGAGAAATAGACAGTGGGGTGGGGTGGATACATAGGTGGTGCGAGGTAGAGAGGTAGAAAGATATATTGAAAAGTATACAGATAGTTAAATAGACTGATAAATGGATAGATAGATAGATAGATAGATAGATAGAGAGAGAGAGAGAAAGAGAGAAAGAGAGAGAGCGAGGAAGAGATACATAGGTAGGTAGGTAGGTAGGTAGGTAGACAGATAGATAGACAGAGAGAGAGAGAGAGAGAGAGAGAGAGAGAGAGGAAGAGATTAATAGGTAGGTAGTTAGGTAGGTAGATAGATAGATAGATAGATAGAGAGTAAGAGAGTAAGAAAGAGAGAGAGAGAGAGAGAGAGAGAACGAGCGAGGAAGAAATAGATAGGTAGATAGATAGATAGATAGACATAGAGAGAGAAAGAGAGAGAGGAAGAGATACATTTCTTTTATTAGCCACACAGGGCTCAACGAAGATGGGACAAATACAATGTAGAGCTTTTCTTTTTGGGAGGGGGAAGGAAGGAAAAAAAAAAAAAAAAAAAAAAAAAAAAAAAAAAAATTGGTGGTGTCGATCAAAAGGGATCGTAGGAAGGGAAAAAGGGGCAGTTCGATCAAAAGGGATCGAAAAAAAAAGAAAAGGAAAGGCCGATCAATAGGGATCGTGTATCACACAGTAATGTTCTCGTGTAAAAAGAGGGGAGGACAGTTTAGGTTTAGCCGTGGAAGGAAAAGCCCACGGAAAAGACCACGGTAACCTTGGTCAATATTCTCATTGAAGAAACTATAACAGTAAGTGACTCTCTTTTGCCTTTTTGTTTTATTTTTTTTTTCTTGTTCATAGGGTTATGCTCAAGATGGCTCCGTCGTTCACACGTGCCATCCTTGCTACATTCACCCATCTTTTTTTGAAGCATTCACTAGACAAGACTTCCCTTTCTACTCTCAACTTCCTCTTCAGGTGATACTTGAAGAAGTTGATGAGAGATTGCCCAGAGAGGAAAGTCTTTGTCTCTAGACCTTTCAGACGCGTCCACCATACACATTCTTTCGCCATAGCCACAAGTACGATGAAAATAGCTCTTCCTTCCCGTTTAAAGGAAGGAGGCGCGACAATATTCACGATAGACTCGGCTGATAGACCGACTCGTCCCACACGCGATAGCAGTTGTTCGACGTAAGCCCACAGCTCGGAAATGGTGGGACACTGTACGAGTGCGTGCAGAACGGTTTCGTCGCTCTGCCGGCATCTCGGACAGGTCGGCCCCGTGTTTCTCGAGCCATGCCTGTAGAGCTTATCCCGAACGGGTAGTGCTTCTCGATAGCACTGCCAGGCCAGGGATCTCTGGAAGTTGTCCATAGGTCCCGGCCCGAAGGTCGTCTTAAACAGGCGGGTCAGGTATTCCTCGTCGACGCCCAGGTTCGCCCCGAGATCGTCGTCGTACCTTCCCTCCACTAATCCACTATAGAATGCGTTAGTTGTGATGCAGTCGCTCAAGGTTGACCCGGGTTGTTGGAGTTGCCGAAGAGCAGCGCGACACTCGCGGTGCCATTCGCCCTTCCTCGGCCTCTTCTTGATCCATGACTGCAGTTCGGTCATGGAGACGAGCTGCGGGAAAGCGCGCCGCACAAACGGTGACCACACCTGTTCACCGCTGTCTACGTAGAGCCGGAGATGTCGCAGTCTCAGCGCGTGTCTGCGCATCATCAACCACGGCATGCCCAGTCCTCCTTTTAACGGGTGTTGGCAGCAAACGGATCGCCTAACCATCGGAACGCTTCCTTTCCACAAGAAGCGGAAGAGGATGCGCTCCAGTTTGGTGATGGTAGGGTCGGGACAAGGAACGACGGTCAGGCGGTAGTAGATGACGGACGCGATGTACGTGTTCGCCACCTCCGCCCGACCTTTCAGGGAAAGCTTCCTCTCGGCCCATTGCCGGGCTAGAGTGGCCACCCTTCTCGTTATCTCGTCCCAGTTCTTCTCCGTTTGGAGGTCTGGACCAAACCAGACCCCGAGCATCTCAACCGGACCGTCAGTCCAACGTCCCACGACGGAGGCGCTACTTGACGGCATGGGGTTGCTTCTCCAGGTGCCGAGCCGCAAGCCCACTGACTTATCCCGGTTGATTTTCGCTCCCGTTACCGCTTCGTAGTCTCTCAGTGTCTCGCCGACAAGCTCGATGTGCTTTTGGCTAGACACTATGACGGTGACGTCGTCCGCGTATGCCGACACGCTCGTCCCGCATCCCAACTCTCGCGGGATGCCCCTCAGCGTCGCCAGCTTCCGCAGTAGTGGCTCGAGAGTCAACACGTACAGAAGCGACGAGAGGGGGCATCCCTGACGTGTCTTATATATATATATATATATTCTTCCTTTATTCTTTTACTTGTTTCAGTCATTTCACTGCCGCCATGCTGGAGCACTACCTTTTAGTCGAGCAAATCGACCCCAAGTTTTATTCTTTGTAAGCCTAGTACTTATTCTATAGGTCTCTTTTTGCCGAACCGCTAGGTTACGGGGACGTAAACACACCAGCATCGCATGTGAAGCGATGTTGGGACACACACACACATATATGTATATATATATATATATATATATATATATATATATATATATATATATATATATATATATATATATATATATACATACACTTGTATACGACGGGCTTTTTTCAGTTTCCGTCTACGAAATCCACTCACAAGGCTTTGGTCGGCTCGAGGCTATAGTAGAAGATACTTACCCAAGGTGCCACGCAGAGGTACTGAAACCGCAACCATGTGGTTGGTAAGCAAGCTACTTACCACACAGCCATTTCTGTGTATGTATGTGTGTGTGTATATATATATATATATATATATATATATATATATATATATATATATATATATATATATATATATATATATATATATATATATATATATATATATATATATATATATATATATATATATATATATATATACATACATATATGTATATATATATATATATATATATATATATATATATATATATATATATATATATATATATATAGGTAAAGTAACATTTAGAGGTAATACTTGACAATTGTAAGTACCTGTGTATGCCAGCTCGTGGTTGAGGTGAAATAATAAATTGTAAATCCCCAAAATAACAGCAAAAATACAAAGGATTCTGCGGTACACGTGTTTCAAGCTTTATATCAGTGTATAATTCACAATACAAAGCTATCTTCAGCCGCAAAAGTATTTCTCTCCCAGGAAATTACATCACATCGGCGTTAAAGGAGGAAGAAAGGTGTGATATAAGAGGTGAAGATCCTTTCGGTATTTTGTATAGTACTATACCTCGTATAATTCTCAATTTACACATAATTTCTTCGGTCCTCCGAAAACCGTCCATACCTTGCCACGATTCAGTGTGTATTTTTGGGATTTACAATTTATATATATATATATATACATATATATATATATATATATATATATATATATATATATATATATATATATATATATATATATATGTATATATATATATATATATGTATATATATATATATATATATATATGTATTATTTATGTGCACACACACACACACACACACACACACACACACACACACACACACACACACACACACACACGCACGGAGACACATGCACACATTCATCCACAAATGAGAGAGAAGGAGATAAAGACTTAAATAGGGAAATGGAAATGCCACTAAGTAAAGCAACGGTGAAAATTTACCCACGGAATGAAAAGGAGCGAAGTATAGTGTATATATTTTTGAACCTTCAAAGCTGTTAGTTTGTGTGCAGTTTGATCGCTTGTGATAGCAGTGAAGGCTGACAGAGGAAGGAGAAGGGGGAAAGTTGTGGACAAAATGGCGGCAAGTTGTTTAAGAGATGATTGGTTTGTTTCGCTTGATGCGGGGAAAACGGATGAAAATCATAATGAGACTTTGATACCATCTATTGTACCGGTATGTGCGGAATTCTTGCTAATAGTGAAACCGTTTAAAAGGTTTTTGGCCGGTCATGGCGTGAAACCTAACAGGGATTAGCTTTGTGATGGTCTCCGAGTGACGTGTGGTGGTAAAGCGTTGCCGCTGTGTGTCATGGCGGCGATGGCGGTCGTTATAGAGTGTGTATCGTTGTGTGTGTTTGTGTATGTGTAAGTGCAAATGTGTGTGCATGTGGCTGTTTGTGGATATATGCATGTCCATTAAAAGGGTGCATGTTTACTGTCAGTGCATGTCTCGTACACTGGATGTTTGAATGCACATAGATAATATACGACCATTACGTCTGTGTGTATGCATGTATGTATGCCTGCATCTATGTATGTATGTATGTATGTATGTATGTATGTATGTATGTGTATATTTATGTACGTACATCAGATATTTATATGTCCATGAAGAATATAATGTAATTGGACGTGTCTTTGTGTGTGGCTGTGTGCTGTGGTATGTGTGAGCGCGCTCACGTGTGTATATATATATATGTGTGTGTGTGCGTGTGCATATGAACGTGTGTGTGTGTGTGTGTGGTGTACAATATTACAATATATAGCAATGGCGATGAGGTGGTATAGAATATTTGTTGCTTTTATGTGACTTCTCATACGTAATGTATGATTATATGTGTGTGTGTGTGTGTGTGTGTTTATCTGCAGGTTTGAGCGCCCGTGATTTTATGTGAGTGCAGATGTGTCGTCTGCCTACCTACATAATAAGACAATGTAAGAAGGAGAGCAAGAGAGAGATAGAGAGAGAGAGAGAGAGAGAGAGAGAGAGAGAGAAAGAGAATGAAAAGAGAGTGTTTAGTAAAGTGTAATATTTGCTGTTGGTAAGTTTATGTAAGTACGTATATGTGTGTGACTAGTGTGTTTATGTTCTTAATATATATGTATGTATTTTCAGATACCTGTGTCATGATTTTGTGAATTCTTATATATAAATCTGTTTAAACACACACACACGCACACACTAGCTGCTAAGTTTATATTTATATACAAACATACATGCATGTATGTATATAATATATATGTATTTATACACGCACACACACACACACACACAACCACGCACACACATACAGATATAAACATAAATAAACCATGTGTATTATAAATACATATATATATGTATGTATGTACATATATACATACATACAAATTATATATATATATATATATATATATATATATATATATATATATATATATGTATATATGTATATATATATATATATATATATATATATATATATACATATATACATATATATATATATATATATATATATATATATATATATATATATAATACTTCATTTAGAGAATTAACATTGCTTATATATATATATATATATATATATATATATTTACATGCCCATATATATATATATATATATATATATATATATATATATATATTTACATGCCTATATATATGAATGCTCACATATATGCACATCTATACACATGCATATATAAATATATATATATTTGTATGCCCATATATATATATATATATATATATATATATATATATATATATATATATATATATATATATATTTACATGCCTATATATATATATATATATACATATATTTACATCCCCACATATATATATATATAAGCGTAGGTGCATGTGTGTGTCTGTGTGTTCATGTACGTATAAAGTTGATGTTCTTGATGTATCATGTGCGCTTGTGTCTTTGATGCCGCATGTTTTAAATAATTAATTATCATACCATTAAATTCGTATCATTATTTCCTGGCCCTTTGTAGATCCCCAATTCCACGCGGATTAACATTCACCCGGCTGATGGAATGAAACCATGGTATGGAATTAATGACATCCTTACTATATACACACATATATAGTAACTATATATTACTATATACATACATATACCACCACCTGCACACACACACACACACACACACACACACTAATTTATATGCACGTGTGTACATATATATATATACATACATGCATACGTGCATATATATATATATATATATATATATATATATATATATATATATATATATATATAGAGAGAGAGAGAGAGAGAGAGAGATAAATACATACAAACGTGTATATATACATATATATATATTTATATATATATATGTTTATATATATGAATGCATATATATATTCATACAGTTATATATGTCTTTACATATGTTTATATATATATATATATATATATATATATATATATATATACATATACGTAAAGATATATATATAACTGTATGAATATATATACACTCATACATATATATCTACATATATATATATGTATATATAGACATGTGTGTATGTATGCACATATATGCATGTACATATATACGTAACACACACACACACACACACACACACAGACGTATATATAATGGTGATGTTCATATCCACATATCATTGCATATACTGTATTATATATATCATTTGAAGTGAGGTGAATGTCCGCGTGCGTTTTTATTTGCATGCACACACATACACTTGCAGACACACACAGACACACACACACATAAACACACACGCGCACACTCACAATAACTTTTTGTGTCTTCTTTGACATTTTACTAATTTTAGATATTCCACAGAAGCCATGCTGGAGTAGCATCTAAAGGAATTTAGTGGATCATGTGGCCCTCCGCATATATCTCAGATAATTATTTTTATTAATTTTTAACACTGGAAACGCACACACGTACAACCATTTGTATACATCACCCACTATGCATACATACTCTCTCTCTCTCTCTCCTTCTCACACGCACACACACGCGCACACACACACTCACAAATACACACACACACACTGAGTTGTATAGTTCCAATAATACTTCATTATTACAAGTAATATGACTCGACTTATGCGGATACTCTGACATCGAATTAGAGTAGTTTTTTATATTTGTCTCGAGTCAAAAGTTCTTGTAGCACTTTTCGCTCAGAGTGACAGTATATATATATATATATATATATATATATATATATATATATATTTATTCCTAAATGTTGACTGTTGACTGTTGGCCATTTTTTTTCTTTCTTGTTTTTTCTTCGGACTCTTCTATGTTTCCTATTTCTAAAGAAGAGCTCTGCTCGAAACGTAAAACAACCACTCTTTTCATTCTCAGAGCATCTTATTAATACTTTACATGTGCTACGTCCTCACGTTGTTGTGTCCACTTTTGTCTTCTTTTACTCTGTTTTTTGAATTAATCATATATATATATATATATATATATATATATAAATAATTTTTTTTTATTTTCAAACAGCGTGATCAGGATAAATTATCTATTATCATTGCAGAAAAATACGTTACCAGCCAGCCATGAGACTCGAACTCATTTCCCTGTGATTACGCGTCAAGTGCTTTACCATTAAGCTAAACTAACCAGTAACGAATTCTTCTGCAATTTTAGAACTTATAAATTTAGAACTTATAAATTTAAGACGCTAACGTTAATTTCAACTTACGATGAAAGTATACAAACAAAGTTTGTTTTTTAGAAGCGTTGAGAGGTATTGAAAGATACAGAAATCATTTTTTTTAAATTCTCAAACGCGGGATAGCAGGATAAATTATCCATATTATTATTACTACTACTACTATTACTACTACTATTATTATTATTATTATTATTATTATTATTATTATTATTATTATTATTATTATTATTATTATTATTACTAAAGCAGTTTGCTGGCAGAATACTTAGCACGCAGAGGAAGATGCTTAGCGGCATTTCGTCCGTCTGCACGTTCTGAGTTCAAATTCTTCCGAGTTCGACTT
>NC_142940.1:49282614-49287614 GCF_046866305.1 Octopus bimaculoides | reverse complement strand
GATGTAGCGACCATTGACTCATAAAGTTGTTTGTTCTGTTGGTGAGAGCACATGGACCGGAAGTTATTCACTGCATGAGAGGTTCATGTCAACCTTGTTGGAAATCATTATCGCTGGGTAACGCGACAAAAAAGTTTTCCGTGGTGCGACTGGCGCCGGGTTCCGATGACATCTATGGCGTTTTTCTTGGTTTTTTATTTTGTACATTCGACTCTAACTAACGTCACGGGAAATCCCAAAGATAAGACATAAGTCCTGCGAGACTTTCATAAGCTAGGAATATTTTACAAGTTTTTTAAATAAATATTCATTACACAGGAATTAATCCTTACAGATGATATTATGCCTCCGGCCCGCACCCTCCCCAATACACGTAGGGAATTACGAATCCACAGTCAAGGAATGGAATTCAATAAGTAACAAAATAAATAAATAATTAAAAATAAAAATAGACAGCCATGATAACTAAATTATGTTGGAGATAAAGTATAGATGAAATAAGATATACATATATGATAATGAAGTTATCTAACTGATAATGAAATTATATTAGAATATTTTCAACAAACATGGGAAAGGCAACAAAAATAAGCAAAAGAAAAAAAAACAAGTAAAAAATGTTGGAGTAAGAGGAAACTAAGATGATTTTTCAAGATGATTTTTTCCTAAAACAAACAAAAAGAAATGTATTTACAATGAGGAATTACATTTAATGTAAAATTCATTGTTTGCAGTATTTTTGAAGATATTTGGGTCAGCTCATACGCATAGGAAATGCTGTCCTTCGGCCCCAGAACGACAGATATGTATATGTACATATAGAGATACGGTTGTTATAGATGTGAGGGCGCTGCTTACGGCCGTATCAGGTTGAATATCTTAGTTCTCGTCCAGGTTAGTGAAGTTAAACAACGGTGTGCCTATTTAGTACATGGAATGAACGACAGTTTTGAATCCGCTTCAATGGAGGTGCCCCAGAATGGCAAAATGCTTCAGACAGAAACAAGGAAGAAGATAAAATATTTTTTAATGTAATTTTTACTTGTCTTGCCCGAATACGCTTTCGTTTCTTCGCTAAATTTCCTTTGAGAACAATTCGGTCTTAGTAGACACATTACATGTGATCTTCTTCTAGCACATTAGCAGTCCACCTACTGGTCTCCTTTATATATATTTATATATGGCTATATAGATAAGTGGGCATATGAATTTATGAATTGTAAAATAGGACACATGGGAGGTATATATTTAAATAGAAAAAAATCAGAAGATAACGATACGGATTATTTTCAGTCAACGCTAATCTCTTGGAGATTACACAGTCATATGTGTGTGTGCCCGCGCGCACACACACATATATAATATATGTGTATGTGTGTGTGTGTGGAATTTTCTCTGTCCTTATGTATGTGTATATATATATAGGTGTATATGTATATACGTACACACTATACACACACAAACATATAACATATCTATACATCTATACATGTTGGTACATTTAATTAACTGACAAGTATAAAGCCAGGTGTCTCCACTGCTATTTTGCGTCCAGTGTATTAACATACGGTGGCACTATCTTCATTAAAGAAACTTTTCTGATACAATTCACCCATCTACTCTTTCTCCGCTCTCTCCCTATCTATCTATCTATCTATCTATCTATCTATCTATCTATCTATCTATTTAATCTCTCACTATGCAAATACATATATATGTATGTGTGTGTGTGTGTATATATATATATATATATATATTAACACACACATGTTTATATATATATATATATATATATATATATATATATATATATATATATATATATATATATGTATATGTATGTATGCAAGTGTGTGCGCGAGCGTATAGTTAGATTTCGATTCCTACTCAGCTACCAAGAATGAGTAATCGTACAACGGACTGGGGTTGTATTTACGGGGGAATGTTGCCAGGGGAATATTTATGCAACAGAATCCGGGAAACTGGCCGCATGCAACGGTGTCTTAGAGAAGGGGCTTTATATATATATATATATATATATATATATATATATATATATATATATATATATATATATACATATATATATATATATGTATGTATATATATATATATATATATATGTATATGTATATATATATGTATATATATATATATATATATATATATATATATATATATATATATATATATATATATATATATATATATATATATATATATATATACACATATATATATATGTATATATATGTATATATATGCAGCGTATATTTTATTTTATTTGATTTGATTTTAATGTGTTAATTCGAATATAATTAATTATTTACAATATGTATTTTGAGCCCATTTTTCTAATTAAGGTTTTCTGCGATATTTTTAAAAAATAGGATGAATCTTTATTATATGTTTTGTTCATTACGCAATCAAACAGATCCATGTGTTTTAAATTTTATATCACTTTTGATTGCATTGTTATTCCTTTCCCATTTCTAACAAAACTGTCCGATGAACGGTAACGTGAAACTCAGAGTAACAGTCTTTTGTTATATTTCTGCTGCTTTTAAATAAAGTATATATATATATATATATATATATATATATATATATATATATAATATATATATATAAATATATATAAATATAAATCTTTTATCTTTTACTCTTTTAGTAAATCCGCTTGTGTCGACTTTGCTTCTCATCGCTTTTGATAAAGGTAAAATTAGAAATTGTTTCACTCAGGATAAATGCATGATTTTACACTTATGTTGTTATAAATTGATATAGTATAAGCTCGGCGAGCTGGCAGAATCGTTAGCATGCCCGGCAAAATTCAAAGTGGTATCTCGTCTTCCGTTACGTTCTGAGTTCGAATTCCTCAGAGGTCGACTTTGCCTTTTATGCTTTCGGGCTCGATTAAATAAGTACCAATTACGCATTGTGGTCGATATAATCGACTTAATTCCTATCTCTGTCTTTGTTTGCCCCGTCTATGTTTAGCCCCTTGTGGGCAATAAAGAAATAAACTGGTATGGCATAACGGGGCAGAATGCTGCACAAAATACCTTGTCATAAGTTACAGTTTTTTCTCCCTCCTTCTCTCTTTCCTTTCTTCAATTCATCTCTCTCTCTCCTCCCTTTAGCTCTCTTTCTCTCCCCCCTCACTCTCTCTCTCTGTGAGGTGTACACTTGCTTTTTGAATACAGTTGCTTTTGAACGCCGTCTCGTGTTTAATAAGGGGTTTGTTCCAGTCTAGTTCTGGTATTCTGGTTTCAGAGAAATCACCTATATGGTCTCTCTCTCTCTCTCTCTCTCTCTCTCACACACACACACGCACACATATATAATGCACAAACACGATTGTTGTGATTTAGATTAAAAACTGTTCATTCTGCCTTCCTGCATCACACACACACTTACACACACATATGCACACACACACACACACGGGCACACACATACACGCGCGCGCGCATATATATATGCATACAGTTGTGTGTGTGCATGCATTTGTGCCAATATACGTAAGGTTCGTTGCCCTTTCTGACTTATTATAGCGGTCTAGAATGGTTTCCATAAGCATACATACATGCACACACCTCTATATGGACGTACATATATGTATGATTCACGTAATGTTTTTTCTCTCTATCTCTCTCAAAAGCAAAAACAAAAAAAAGTGTCAGGTTGCCGAGACAAGCAAGAAGAAGCACCAATGATAAATTCCCACTGACACACACACACACAAACGTTAGATGAGTTAAGGTTATATGGATAGATATATAACTATCAATCATTCACTAAACGATCAAGCTGTAGTAATATGTCTGCCAAGCACGTTCCCAAAATTTGTCACTAACTTTGCTTAAAGTATATGGTTTCAGAGCAAAAAAAAAAAAAAAAAAAAAAAAAAGGAAAAAAGATTTAGGAGATACGAAAGCAAACTACATGAAAAGGCAACATATATAAGTGCATAATTCTTGCAGTGTCAAGAATTCTCAACAAATCGACAGTGAAAATATGTTACACGAATATTGAGTAATGCTTACGAAAAAAAAAGGAATAAATTTATGTTAAAAAAAAATAATTTTTTATTCGTGAATTTAAATTGTGGGGTGTGGTTTTGGTTATGTTATAAATGTGTCGTCACTATGACAGAAGCTAAAAGATTTCCCGATTTAGAATTTGAATAAAATGCTATGTTGATTAATATGCAGGGCGTAGGTTTTTGGAATGAGCTTCCATTATAAGGGTGATGACCGATTCTGATTTGAACGTAGACAATTTGTGTTTGTCATGCAGCAGGGTATTCAGTATCAATCTACAAGTGCATAGATGACGATGTATATATATAGCTTCAGGGCGGTGAGCAGGCAGAATTGTTAACACGCCGGGCGAAATGCTGAGCAGTATTACGTTCTTTCAAATTCTACCGAGGTCGAATTTGCCCTTCATCCTTTCGGAGTCGATTAAATAAAGTACTAGTTACGTTATCCTACTCCCACACATATAGGCTTCCAGCTGCAAGAGATAGATCACAGTCTCCAGCAGGTTCACATAGCCGTCTGAATTGAGTTTGATTTGAAGAATGTAGAGATGAACTCCTGAGTGCACACACACACACACACACACACACACACATATATATATATACATACGTATGTATATATTAATTACACACACACACACACACACACACACACACACACACACATATATATATATATATAAGGGGCATTACAACAAAATAATGCCACACACTGGACTTCCCAAAATAAACACATTTATATATATATTATATGTGCGTATATATATATGTGTGTATATATATATATACTGTTGTGTCTGGGGAGAGTAATTTTCTTTTTGTGTCTTATAATTTAACACACTCACCGGTAAAATTTCCCCTTATTTCTTATGTTTATTTTCCAAAAATTTTCGTTGCGTCTTGCAACCTTTTCAATAGTCTTGACTCTTAAGACCATTGAAAAGGTTCCAAG
>NC_142940.1:49260114-49277614 GCF_046866305.1 Octopus bimaculoides | reverse complement strand
CAAAACTGATAACCGCTAACCGAAAATAACGTATTTTGAACTTTACCATGATTAATTCAAATTTTTAAAGAACTTTTAGCAGCAGAGTATTCGATTTAATTGTTATTCAGCCGAACACTCAAACTCTCTCTGTTTAATGTCAGATGATCGGCTGATTCCAAACCATGACACTAGTACCATCTTTTTCTCCAGGAGATGTCACTGTCATTCCTAATGTGATCAAACAACTTTTAAGGTTTCTACAAGCAGAAGAGTTATCAGCGGCAGCCTCGAAAACAACGTAACGACATTTGTTGGTTTTATAGTCATTATCGGATGGATGAGGGTACACAGATCTGGGTAGGGTAGGGTCTGTCATACATTTTTAATGATATTTTTGTTGCTGTGTTTGTTGTTGCCATGTGTTAATAATGCAGTCGTTAAATGGGGGCATTGTCTAATTTTTATGCTTTCGCTGGTTTTTTTAATTCTTCCTAAAGAGTGTGACGACGACAACGACGACGACGACGATCAAGGAGAAGAAGAAGAAGGAGGAGGAGGAGGAGGAGAAGAAGAAGAAGAAGATGAAGAAAAAGAAGAAGGAGGTAGAGGAGGAGGAGAAAAAGAAGAAGGAGGAGGAGGAGGAGGAGGAGAAGAAGAAGAAGAAGAAGAAGAAGAAGAAGAAGAAGAAAAAGAAGAAGAAGGAGGTAGAGGAGGAGGAGAAGAAGAAGAAGAAGAAGAAGAAGAAAAAGAAAAAGAAGAAGAAGAAGAAGAAGAAAAAGAAGAAGAAAAAGAAGAAGAAGAAGAAGAAGAAGACGGCAATGATTATGTTTGATGATGATGATGATGATGATGGTGACGACGACGACGGCGACGATGACTTTGATAATGAGAACGACGATATAGTTGTAAATTAAATATCTAATGGAAGCATTGTTCCATCATTGATGCCATTGCAGTTGAGCGAATGATGTTGGTGGCAGTGATCATCGTCGCTTCCGACGCCATCGTTATTGTTGCTGTTGTTGTTGGTGCTACTGCTGATGCTTAGCTCTGATCGAGGTGTAGAACTATAATCAAAGGCATCCTATACGTGACCATCCCCTCTTTTACTCACTTAGACCGGATTTGCCATAATATTTTTCAATACTTACTTTGAGATAGCAAAATTTGTTCAAAGGGAAAAAATGTTACGAGTTTCTTGGCACCGATTATTCAAACGATTGAAGACGGATAACAGCGTGACAATATAAAGCATTGATTATGACAGGAAAGGGGGAGGTGAAGTATGTGAGTGAGACAGGTATTTGTTTGCCTATATGAAAAGTCAGACTTACATGACTTCACAATTTGAATGGTCCGGATGGTCATGAAATGGACTTAACATTAAGTACCACTCAGTTGATTCCATAAGCGGGCCATAAACCAGTGAGACAATGTGCACCGTTTTGGGGACCTTCAAGAGCAAGGCCACGAAACGGCGTGCATTCTCTCTTGATCTCTGGGACTTATTGGCGCCTGGTATGCGGGGTTTTCGGTTGACTGGAAAAATTGCATAAGCAAGTTGTTTCCAATTATCTCTCCTCCTCCGCCCCTCCTTTCGCTTTCTTTCTTTCTTTCTTTCTCTCTCTCTCTCTCAATATATATATGTATATAAATATATAACTATACATATATATGTGTGTTTGTGCGCGCGTGTCTGTGTACGTATGCATGTATGTGCGTGTACACACACACACACAGACTTGTGCGCACGCACATACCTACACATACACACAGATACCTTCTTCTCTTAGATTCTCCTGCTTTAGAAAGAACTTTTTCTTCACCCATTCCCTTCCGGTCATTTCAAAATACAACCACATGTGGATCGTTGGCGATTGTTTTCCCCCATCTTCCTTTTTCTCTTGGACTTTCCTCCGTCTTCTGTCTCTGACGAAGAGCTTTGCTCGAAACATTAGCGTCTGCTAATACTTTGCATGTATCACACGTTGCTTTTACTTGTATTTCTTCGTTTTTTTTGGGGCATATACTATATATATATATATATATATATATATATATATATATAGATAGATAGATAGATAGACAGACAGACAGACAGATATAAAGGAAGAAGGAGTATATTCCTCGCTAGCATAGTGATATAGATTTATATAAAGATGAGAATTTTGTGTAAACATGTTCCTCTTGTATACCTATTGTGGTTTTACTTTCCTTCATTGCATTCACACTATGCGTGTCTGTGCGTGCGCGCGCGTGCATGTGAACAAACATGCCTATTTATACACAAACATTGTGTACAACTATAACTATATAAATGTATACACACACTGTCTCACACAAATACGCTCTCTCTCTCTCTCTCTCTCACACACACACACACATATGTACATAATGTTATCATTCCGAGTCGTGTCTGTTTACGTTTAATTTTAATATGAAGCAAAATAAATTTCCGGATAAGAAAAACACAGCACATCTTACAAAATGGAAGCAAACATTTATAGCCTCTTTACACGGTGCTTAATAAGAACATTTTAGTTCATTTCTAATTGATGTAGTGTGTTTCACACTTTACTAAATATTTGAACACGCTACAGCAGGGTGTGAATTCATGTCACATTGAATATTTTGTTCCTGTGATAGGTAAAGGAACGGAGAAACCTCACTCCTTAAGATATAAAAGAAACCGGTTTTTATCAGGAGAGTTTTGAAGTAACAACATATCACAGTCTGGTGATAAAATAGCTGAAAGGCACTAATATTTGGATATTTTCGCTTACCTACTTTGTTAATGACTGAGGACTGAATTTGTATAGGCTTATGCACATACATACATACATACATACATACATACATACATGCATACATACATACATACACACATACATACATACATACATACATACATACATACAGCTGTGTACAGTTGTAGATGTTAACATAACGCTAAAAGGAAAATGCTTACGCTGAACTACAGGTACTCTATCCAGATTACAATTTTAATTTGCTTTGCAGGAGGAACTGTTTTATCGAAAGCGTATATTGTTGTTAAATGCTCGAAATACGAGAGTAAAAAAACAAAAACAGCCAACAGCTGATGAAGGGTCGTTCTTTATGTTGTTTGTCTTGTTTTCCATTTGTGTCATACGTTGTTCGAAAAATAGTTCATATTCCATGTACTCGTACTTCGTATTTTTTGTTGTACACGTTTCATGACGTACCACATATGCATATATATATATATATATATATATATATATATATATATATATATATATACGTATAGATGTAAGTATGTACATATACGTATGTATATATGCATATATATATATATATATATATATATATATATATATATATATTATATATATATATATATATATATATATATATATATATATATGTGTGTGTGTGTGTGTGTGTGTGTGTGTGTGTGTGTATGTATACGTATACACATCCATAAGCACACACATACATACCAGTACACGAAACGCATATCACTCCAAATAATGTACGCACTGGGTCACTTACACACATACACACACACAGGTCCGTATAATTTTTAGCTTACCCACGCATACATGCTCACGTACCCGCACCCGTTCATACATACATACTCACACACACCATTCTGACACACACACACCATTCTGACACACACGTGTTTCAACAAATTCGTTTGGCCGGGTTATCTTCCATTACTATCTCCCTTTCATTCATCCTCTTTCTTCTGGCCATTTCGCCATGTTAAAGCGTTAAACTTACCCATTTTTTTCCCTCTCCCTTTTTTTGTTTTTCATTCTCAGTCATTTTTTTCCCTCTTAACCCTTTCTGAAGAAGAGCGTAGCCTTGAAACGTAAAAGACTTTTCTATTCTTCCAGAGGGTTAAACTAATTCACCTGCTTACTACCATATATGACTGAGGTGTGACACACGATCTAAAAGACTTCAGCAGGTGGTGCCATTAAGTTAGACATGGCCTGGGCCTCTACTGGCTGAAACCGAAGTTATGTAAGTTATGTTTATATAGGTGTGCGTGTATATGTTTGTGTGTGCTAGCGCGTGTGTCTAGATTATATATTACGAGTATATATAAAACAGAAGCGTATATTTGAACTAGAAAAAGTAAAGAAGAAATTATTACAAACTTCAGTTTTCTCACTGATATTCCACACGATTTCCCCTTTTGTTATTTGCTTCTCTATCTCGGTCTGCGTATGCTTGTGTGTGTGTGCGTGTCTGTGTGTGTGTGTGTAAGTTCGTGTGTTTGTTTGCGTGTATGCGTGTTTGTGTGTGTATATATATATGAATACACACACACACACACACACATATATATATATATATATATATATATATATATATATATAAAAGATAATAAGAGTGAAAAAACTACAGAAGGCTTGTGTTACATGGTTAAAGTATATATTTAAATTATGTCAGAAAAATGTTAGAAAAATGTTAGAAAAATGTTAGAAAATCTTTTTGGTATATAAACATTGTATTTTGAGAAATAACCGGTTTCGTGTTGTCTTTTCAAATTTCTCTACTTCATAGTAACGTGTTCGCTCCAGTCTGAGAAAGGAGAGTTCTAGATAGGAGTAGGTAATTAGGGATTTCTTCCGGTATAGGGGAGATAAACGAAATCTAGGAGGTGGTAGAATTTGATTAATTTACCATGGTTTTGTTCTACATTTTTTTCCCCTTTTTTCTCAGTGGGGTAATGAATTTCCTTATTTAAATGTGTTAGCAATGGTTAAGTTTGGGTTTGTATTTTTGAATGAAAAAGGTTTCCTTATTTAATCTAATCTGTGTTGGTGTTTTAATGGCACATTGATAAAAAGGAAAGATTATAAATTGTGGTAGCATTTGCTTTGCGCATTTCTCAATATGATCACTAAAAGGCATCATTCGGTATTCTGGGTATGCAATCTGCTGACGGTGCAGAGTGCATCTACGTCTGAGCGATAATCTTGTGGACCCTATGTAGTTTATATATATATATATATATATATATATATATATATATATATATATATATATATATATATATATATATATATATATATATATATATATATATTTATATATATACATATGCATATGTGTCTATGCATATTTGTATATATATACGCATAGATGCGTATGCATGTATGTATATAGATGTATTTATTTATAAATATATGCATGAATGTTCATATATATGTGTGTGTGTGTGTATGTGTGTAGGTATATTTATCCACCTATGTACATTTGGGCTCACTTGCATATAGAGGCACATGCATTCTTGTACACGTACATACACCACACGCGCACACACGCGCACACGCATATGCACACGCACACCTAACCACTGAACTATGTACCGCTATACACCTCCATATTTTTCTTGAGTTTATATATATAAATATATATATATATCGATATAGACATACATATAAATGCGTTTGAATGTGCATATACATACATACATATATATGTATATATATATATATATATATATATATATATATATATATATATATATATAACGTTGTATAAATTTGAGTGTGCCTCGGCGTGTTTCTATTTACGCTCGTGTTAGTGAAATCTAAAAATATAACGAAGTCACATCAAGCCAGATTCGGAACTAATGCTTCAAGGGTTCCATTGCTAAGGATTTTTTTCCACAAGAGTAAAGTGGTGGTGGTGGCGGAGTGGAGTTGGTCTTCGAGATATGAAAAATGCAGAATGCAATAAAGAACTAATAGAAATAGATATTGCAAAAGAAGGGTTAAAAAAAGAAAGAAAAATAACGAAAAAGGACAGAGAAATTGTCTTGATTTTATGATTGAATTTATAACTTGTCTCTCTCAATTAGTATTGAACTTATTCAAGACACTGAACTATTTAATATACTGAAAGCCATTTAAACGACAAAAATAAACTTACTTTATGACTACATATAGATACATGTGTGTGTGTATATATATATATATATATATATATATATATATATATCTAATCTCTCTCCCTATATATATATATGTGTGTGTGTGTGTGTGCGCGCGTGTGCGCGCGTGTGTGTGTGTTTATGTGTATGTGTGTTTGCGTGTGTGTGTGAACATGCATGTTTATATGTATATGTAAATATCACGGAATATAGATACTGGAAATGAAAACGGTGTAACTCGCAAATACCCACCCGCACAGTCTATAGATATCATGTGTTTATTTATCTGTCTGTCTGTCTATCTACCTACCTATCCACACACACACACACACACACACATATTTATGTATATATATACGTATGCATGTATGTATGTACATAGGTAGAAGTGGTTCAGTAGTAAGGATTTCTACTTTTGATTTTGCTTCGAAGCCACATGATTACAGGTTCAGTCCCACTGCATGGATCCTTGGGTAAATATACTATAGCTTCGATCTGTATTTTGTATATTCATGTGTCTATCTATCTCTCTATCTATCTCTTTCTCTACTAATCTCTCTCTCTATCTATCTATACATTTAATCATTTACATACATTCCAGTCTTTCCCTTTGTATGACTGCATTACTGTATAGCTTCTTTCCCAAGATGGTAGAACAGAATGTTCGAGAGATATTTAACAATCCTTTCTTGCAAGTCCTGTAGAGGCTCTTCTTTCATCAGTATACAGTTGTTGTTATTTTGTTGAACATATCGTCTATTTTACGAGATATCTCTAGAAGAAACCTACCTATAACTAACGGTACTTCAACATCAGCTACGACCGTCCTCTCAGGACATCTTATGTAATACGTCCTTCACTTCACTTCGTTATGATAAGATGAGATTAAATACACTAGCGGTGGCCACGTTATGTGTGATGGCTCGGGGTAGCTGCTGTTTCGCCTTTATACGTTTCAGTCAACAAAGTAAATTTAACAATACTCTATCATCATTAGGGTAATTCTGTAAAAACCAGACTTGATAATTTGGCAACATCGGGAAAGTCAAAGCTAACAGGTTCTGAGAATAGCTGGACCTTGTGGGAAGGAGGTATGTATCAATATCTATAATAATAAACGCGGAGCTCTGTATGTCTATCCGTCTGTCCAGGACCCCTGTATCTTAATCTATATTTGCTCTTCATAGATAAATTATACTTTTTTGGAATCAGGATGATCCCGGAATTGAACACCTGCCTTTCATTTGGTTCTTGAACATTCAGAATTGGTATTAGGTCTGGATGAAGATTTGTTATATGCTAAAAGTTGAAAATTCAAATTTGACAAGAATTCAAAGAATTTGTGAACTTACAAGTTTTTCATTTAAACTGAATATAAAGTAATACCATATTGGTAGGGTAATAGCATATTGGTAGAGTACCAATAAACGCTTTATTATTATAACTCTCTTTAGTTCTGGTCTGCCGGCCAAATTAGCCCTCCACAGAAGCCACGGAGTGAGGCTTTAAAGCTAGTCGTTGATATATGTGGATTTCAGTGAAGGAACGCGGATTAATGATTACGGTGTCCGGCTCACGGTCGGAAGGCCGTGAGTTTGAGTCCCAGCGGTGTGTTGTGTCTTTGAGCAAGACACTTTATTTTACGTTGGTCCAGTTCACTCAACTGGCAAACATGAGTAGTACCTGTAATTTCAAAGGATCAGCCTTGTCACATTCTGTGTCACGCCGAATCGCCTTGAGAACTACGCTAAGAGCACGCGTCTCTGTGGTGTGCTCAGCCACTTGTTCGTTAAATTTCACGAGTAGGCTGTTCCGTTGGCCGGATCAACTGGAACTCTTGTCGTCTTTACCGACGGTGTGCCCGGTTGTTGTTACATATCGACTTCAATATTATGACTTCCTTCCCTTTTTTGTTTGGTTTTTGTTGTGTCGACGCCCCTAGACGATGAAGTAAGCTAGCCCAATGCGTAGATGTAAAGGGAGAAGTCTAGACGTTGGAGTAGTTGAGTAGAGGTCATCCGAACGTGCGATACAACAGTGGTGACGAGGATGAGACCTACTGCTATATCGCACCTTCGGATGACCTCTACTGAACTGCTCCGACGTCTAGACGTCTCTCTCTATATCTACATATTGGGCTAGCTTACTTCATCGTTTGGGCGCGTCGACACAACAGTTTTGAACATTGGAACTCGTGAGAACGGAAATCCTGTACTTATGGTGTGTAAATGATCAAAACCACAATATTTCCTGCTAGCGAAATGCTCGTCTGTTGCAGGACCAAAAGTCAACAGTTTTTGAAGGAAGGAGCCGAGTCTATTTTATCGACAGCCTCGGAGAGATTTGAACACAGAACGTAATTTGACGCCAGAAAAGATGCTAAGTGCTTTGTCCAACGTGCTGATGATTCTGCAGTTCACCTCCTCTAAACAATACTGATTTCAAATATTGACACAAAGTCAGCATTTTTCGAAAGTACCAGTGCTCAAATGGTACTTATTTTATCGACCTCAAAAGGTTGAAACGTAAAGTTGGCCTCGGAGGAATTCGAACTGAGAAGATAAAGACAGACGAAATGCCGCTAAGCATTTTGCCCGGCGTTTTGACGATTCTGCCAGCTCACCGCCTTATTATAACTAAACAATATTACGATAGTGAAGTAGAAGGAAAATGGCAGCTTATAGTAGCAAAGATAATCATAACCTACCGAGCGAACGACCTTTCTACGCAGGTGGTTCATTCATTGGTTTGGTATGCAGTAAATTATTGAATGGATCTAAGTATTTAAGGAGTGGAACGTAGAATTTCTTGCGACTCAGATTGCATCATGGTCGCAACAGACAAAATGGAAAAGGGGTTGTTCCGGAATATGGCGGGGTCACTCTTGTTGTCTGGATCCTTGGCAGTCCTTATAGGTCAAACTTCGATCGAGATGTTCCTGTTTTATGATAACGTTTTGTTTTCTCTGTAAGAGTCATTAGGTGCATGTGAATGCGTACATTTGTGTCTGCATAGACACACATATGTATGCAGCAACACACACATGTACACGAGCGCGCGCACATGCACACACATATATGTACACAGATGAATATAATTATATATTACGTAATATTCCCCCTGCGTGCACACATTCACATATATAATTATATATTATATGTATATTATATAAAAACAACGAAGAGCAACTAAATATTTGCCAGACACAGTGAATAATATCAAAATATCACGCTTCGTTTCAAATACATTCTGAAATAATAAATAAAAAGGTAAATAAATAAATTAATTAAATTAAATAAATAAATAATGCCAAAAACTCCCCCACTGATAATAGAAAAATGAAGAAATGAATTCATTATAAAAATATCATCTAAACATTTTCTCAAGCTATGAAGAATACAATGAGACAAACAGACACCATTTTATAGACATATTCCAAAACACCGACAATTATCGGTATGGATTCAATATATGAAGACGCATATTTAAGAATGACGTCGCAACACTATTGTCTTCCAAGGTAATAAGCTAATTGTTACCAGACTGTCGCGTGAAATCCTCTGCAGCGAACTCAGCACCGACAAAAGATGGCGCGGCTTCCCCATTGAGACGCTACAAAAACCAACTGAAACAGATGATGAAGAGCACCAACGTCGATTTTAAATCCTGGGAGCAAAGATGCGGAAGAAGATAGAAGATCGTGGTGTCACAACATCAGGATTTGTGCAGAATATTTTGGAAAACATCGGCGAAGAAATTATGAAGATAAACTGTTACGGTGAAAGGGATATCAGCTCCAATCAAGCCCTCCATCTCAGGTGAATCCTCCGTGGACAATTATTCCACGTAAAAATATGTTTTGTTAGACATCAGAGGCACCAACATAAACGAGGAAGTACCGACAACGAAAGAGATACTCGGAAACCAGAAGGAGCCAAGGAAGATTAGGCAAAACGAGTAAAACGAATGGATACAGGTTCCATTCCTAGCTCAGCTTAAAATATCACCTACTTGACTGAATTCAAAATCGAGTTAACATGATGGGTCCCCTTTTTTCTTTTAGGTTGGCATCTTTGGATAGTCGTCGAAATATAACTTTGTTGTATCTCTTCCATATGCATTTCCATAATCATTGCTCTGATGAACTTTCTCGTCTAGCATCCTCTGTCCTCTGTCAAGACTTTTAAATGTGTCACGTCCTTCTATTCGCAGGCACATCGTTACTCTGTTTAGCTTGCTGTTAAGCCTATTATTCTGGAAGCTTCTTGGCTCGAACTGCCCATCTCTGGAACTCAGCTCATTACAATCGTCTTCATTCCTCTGGTCTATACTGTTCAGTCTCTCAATCGAAATCTTTTGGATTTGTAGGTCCCTTCTTTTCCTTCTTTATAGTCCCTAACGCTACTGTAATTTAAGCCTTTTACTTGTTTCCTTCAGTGGAGGCACATGGCCTAGTACTTAGAGCAGCGGACTTGCTGTCGAAAGATCGCGGATTCGAATCTCAGACCGAGCGATGCGTGTGTTTATGAGCGAAACACCTAAGCTCCGCGCGGATCCGGCAGAAAGTAATGGCGAACTTCTGCTGACTCTTTTGCCACAACTTTCTCTCACTTTTTCTTCCTACATCTAGCAGCTCACATGTGACGGACCGGCGTCCCATCCAGGTGGGGAAACTATATATATATGATGGGATTCATTCAGTTTGCACCAACCAAATCCATTCACAAGGTTTTGGTTTGCCCGAAGCTATATATAGTATAACGTCCTTGTCTAAGGTGTGATGCAGTGAGACAGTGAAACTGAACTCGGAACTATGAGGTTGAGAAGCAAACTTCTTACCACACAGCCACATTAAAAAAAGAGCAACCATTCTAAAGAAAGTCCCAATGGAAGCATCGAATGAACAAGAGAATCAAGACGATAAGACGTATTCAAGGAGACAACTCCTACATAACGATTATGTTACCATATTCTATAAATACTTTTCATGCAACTAAAAGCATTGATTTGAAATACCAAAGATTTTCGTTTTATAATTCGATATTTCAATATTACAATTCCTATCTGACACACTGTACATTTTATTTAAACTATCTTCACTGCTTATGAATTTACGGTTTAGATGGACATAAATCCAATTCAACTACACTGGTGACAGAATGAATATTAACGTTTTATCAATTCGCCTTGTAGGCCGATATCCTATTGAGTTGACCAGCAATAACCATACAAATGAACAAAATCAACTTACTGAATATGGATATTATATTACTTCTGGCGAAGTCAATGTCTCAGCTGGTGATGCAGTATTTAGTCATATCGGTTTTCGTTAGACCTCAGCGAGGTCACAGCATACGCCATTTCAGTATAGTGACAGTATAGTGCAAAACTTTTCAAAGAAGTAACGCGGCTACAATTACATACATACATACATACATACACACACGCATATATATATATATATATATATATATATATATATATATATATATATATATATATATATATATATATATATATATATATATATATATATATATATATATATATATATATATATATATATATTATATATATATATTATATATTATGTATATATATATACATGTATGTATATACATATACATATGTATATATACATATACACATATACATATATTTATACATATGTATATATAGATACATATATATATATATGATTACACACACATATATATATATATATATATATATATGTATATATATATATACATAAACATACACATGTATATATATATATATATATATATATATATATATATATATATATATATATACATATAATATATTTATACATATGTATATATATACATACATATAATGGAAATATGTTACAAAAAGAAAATATAAACTACACGTGGAAATGTAAGGGGAAAGTAAGAAGAAAAATAAACGAAAATACACATTAGAAAGCAAAAAAAAAGTAAAAGCTTTTTATGAAAAGTAACGATAGCTATATACAATTAGATGAACTGAGGTAGGAATAAAAGTAATAAAAGTTATTATTATGAATTATTAAAGAGATTCAAAAGCATACCGGTTTCGTAAAATTACTGATCACTGCGCCTATATATATATATATTACAATTAAAAGGGCAAATGATTATCAATTTATTAATTCATTAATAAATTAATAATTAATAATTTTTACCAAGCCCTTCGGTATGTAAGCACCATTATCGGCGAGGAACTTATTTAAAAGTTCTTATACATTTATAAACAAAATTAAGGGATCAGCAACATTTGCTTCACCACAGCATTTTAGCTGCTATTTCTGAACTTCGGTATGTGGTGAAGCAAATGTTGCTGATCCCTCAATTTTGTTTACAGACACACACACACACACACACACACACACACACACACACACACACACACACACACACACACACATATATATATATATATATATATATATATATATACTACATATATATATATATATATGTGTATATATATTATATATTTGATATATATACGGAATTATATATATATATATATATATGTACGCACACACACATATATATTTGTCTGTATTTATATAGAGAGATACATATATCATATATAATATATATATATATATATATATATATATATATATATATATATATATATATATATATATATATATACACACAAATACCCTGTGCACAAAGTGAGAAAGAGGAGAGAAATATAAGTGTAAGTTTATGCTTATGAGTATTGATTTGACGTATATATAAATATGTATGTAGAATATATATTGTTCATATATTTAGATTATATGTACACACGCGCAAACACACATCCATAAACATACATGCATACTTGCACATTCAAATACACAAACACACATACGCACGCACACTCTTACTCTCACATACATATATTTACATACATACATATATATGTATGTGTATGTATATACAGATGTATGTGTTACTATGTGTGCATGTATGCGTATACATGCATGTATGCATACATATAATTAAAAGACTATTAAGATGCTTAACTCAATACATGTTGGTACAAATATCACTCTGTATAATGATTTGCATATGTATCATATATGGAGATTAACATACATTAAGATATATTAATATATACATATATACGTATATATACATATATATACACATACATTTATATAATGAAAGTAATTATTTACGGTGCGTGTGATTGCAATAGTCCATGTAGACTCGTTAATAATACATTTATCGGCAAAAAATTTCCAGAAGATATAATAGAGAGTGCTTTGCAGCTACTCTAGTACCAAAGTACAATAAGTCAGTTGTTGTTATCGTCTGCTTACAGCAAGATTCGTTGAATATCAGACGATAACAACATCGAAATTAACTTCTTCTTCTTAGAAGTTCTATGTTGATTTTCTTCGTCCAGATTTTTACTGAAGACGGCTTTTGAATCGTTTACATGATACATGCAAATATAATAGAAAAAAAATTAACTGCTCTTGGACAGAATATTCATATATCGAAGTGGTCTCCTATGTATCTCTTGTAATGTATTTTATATTAAGTATAGATCCACAACAGTGATTCCCAACCTTTTCACTACCAACTACCCCTTTAATTTAAATGAGTTTTCCCACGGACCCCAGGATATTGAAAGGTCTGTCAGCTTAACATGTTCACGGACTACCAGTACTACATTTGCGGACCACCAGGGGTTCATGGACCACAGGTTGGGAACCACTGGTCTATATCAACATGTTAAACGTTGGGTGGACAGTCCATCATATACATGTGTGTGTGTATGAGAGAGAGAGAGAGAGAGAGAGAGAGAGAGAGGGGGGGGGGAGAGATCGCGTGTGTGTGTGTGTGAATGTATGTATGCATGTTTGTCTTAGATATTTTTTGAAGTCAAAACATCACAAGTTAAAAAAATTACAAGTACAACTGCTACAATTCTTAAGGACAGCTTGAAGTACGACTGTCACACTCCGGAACGTTACTGAAGCGGGTGCTAACTAAAAACCAGCTGTAGCAAAACACTATAGTATGTGCATTGCCCAACTATCCTACCATATATGAAAATATATGTCTGCGTTCTTACATAATAAACAAATCACGTGTAGCAGATGTAATCAATTGTACAACGGAAGTGCCATTAGACGAGTTCGCATATGGGTTAAAGAATACGTTTATGCTAATGCTTCTTCCATCAAAACGCACCTATGGAAATGCTACATCTAAGCCATCTAAGCTCTCCAATAAAGCTAGAGAAAGAAACATTGGGAAACATAGTATAAAAGAACCTATTTTAATCAACAAGCATTACTACGGTACTCCGTCGGTTACGACGACGATGGTTTCATTTGGTCCAATCAACGGAACAGCCTGCTCGTGAAATTAACGTGCAAGTGGCTGAGCACTCCACAGACACGTGAACCCTTAACGTAGTTCTCGGGGAGATCCAGCGTGACACAGAGTGTGACAAAAGTGGCCCTTTGAAATACAGGTACAGCAGAAACAGGAAGAACGAGTGAGAGAAATTTGTGGTGAAAAAGTGTAGTAGGGTTCGCCACCAGCCGCTGCTGGAGCTTCGAGGAGCTTTAAGTGTTTTCACTCAATAAATACTCACAGCGTCTGGTCTGGGAGTTGAAACCGCCATCCTATGACCTTGAGTCGGCTGCCCTAACCACTTGGCCAGTGCGCCTCCATATAGCCCGTAAATAAATAATAGACAGAGCTGCTATAGCAACATAAAACAATCTTTCATACACGCACACTTCAGAGCAGATTTCAACACCTCTTCCAGGATTTTCTAAACAATATATATATATATGTATGTATATATATATATATATATATATATATATATATATATATATATATATATATATATATATATATATATATGTGTGTATATATTTAACTCTTTGGAGCTATAGGGATGCATCCCTTTATCTGTCAATGTATATACATAGTTATGTATGTAAAGACATGTGTATGCATGTACACTTGTATGGTGCATATATAATGCTTATCCCTCTCTATATATGTGACTATGTATGCTTGTGCATGGAATGAGAGTAGAGTTCTGTATGTGTAAGAATACACACACATATACACACGTATGCACATAAAATATAAGAAGAACTAGCGAAAGATAAAACGGGCGACGGTGATGACACTGCTGCCGTCGCCGCCCCATGCTGCTGTTGGTGTCGTTGCTGGAAATTATGATGGTGATGATGATGATGATGACGACGACGACGACTGCTGCGGCGGCGGCGGCTGCGGCGGCGGCGGGGACTCTGTGATGTTCTTGATAAAAACTGTAGGAGTTCAAAATGGAGAAAATATGAACGGAAAAGTAGTAGTATGAGTATTAGCGGTAGGAAGGGAAGAAGAAAATGATTTAAGTTGTAAAAGAATGATGAATGAAGAATGATGAATGAAGAATGAAGTAATTAAGTGAAGTAAAATTTAATAAGTTTTGTAGGTGATAGGTTAAATAGAAGCCGGAGTAATTCTGTCTGACTCTCTTTTTCTCTTTCTCTTTATCATTGCGCGCGCTTTCTGTCTCTGCTTCAGTGCTTATGTATGCGTGATATGTGTGCGTCCACGCGAGTGCATCTATCTATCTATCTATCTATCTATCTATCTATCTATCTATCTATCTATCTATCTATCTATCTATATATATATATATATATATATATATATATATATATATATATATATATATATATATATATGTATGTATATATATATGTATATATATAAGTATATATATATATAAGCGTCTATGAATACCTCATACTTCAGTATCTGGGTCTGTATGTCTGTGTACATGTGCGCGCGCGCATGTGTGTGAGCGCGCATGCGCGCGTACGTGTGCATGTGTGATTCTTTGATTCTTTGTGTGTTTGCTATATGTTGTTTGTAATGCTGTCTGCATCTCTTTTCTTTGTCTCTCCCTCCCTTTCTCTCTCTGTCTCTCTCTCTCTGTCTGTCTCTCCCTCTCCCTCTCTCTCCCTCTCTCCCTCTCTCTCCCTATTTCATTATTTACATTTTCTTCTCCATCGTACACAGAAATACCGTGTATCGATTGGATGACGATGAACCACGTTTTTGATCTCTGTCGTCATTACCCTGCACTAGTTGATTGGTGTCTCTGTAGCTATCGCAACGCCAGCTAGCGGGCGAATTTAGCAAGTTCAACAACAGGTTAACGGTAATTGTTATTAAACTTCATTTGAAAACTTTAAGTTTGATTGAGGAATCTGTTAGAACCCCGTGGTATCATAGAGCGCCCGGGGCCACAAGAAGACAGTCTGTGGCCTTAACTTTCACCTACTCATTCACATTCGTCTTTATTGCAACCACATTGTCCCTTCTCCTGCTTAGCCCATTCTCCTGCTTAGCCCATTCTCCTGCTTAGCCCATTCTCCTTACCAAAACCTACCTTTCTTCATTTCATGATTTGTTCAGGTTTCTCTTCAATGTTTTGGGAGTGTTTCAGCGATTGTTTTTGCTCTTGCTACTGTAAAAATGGCCATTTGTATGGAGTTGAATCTAGAGTCGAGCAGTGAAAGTGAGAAAAGAAAGACACACACACACACACACACACACACACACACACACACACACACACACACACACACACACACACACACACACAGATAGATAGACTGACAGACAGACAGACAGACAGACAGATAGATAGATAGATAGATAGATAGATAGACAGAGAAAGAGAGAGACAGAGACAA
Source organism: Octopus bimaculoides (assembly GCF_046866305.1). Lineage (NCBI taxonomy): Eukaryota > Metazoa > Mollusca > Cephalopoda > Octopoda > Octopodidae > Octopus > Octopus bimaculoides. The sequence goes on along the minus strand of NC_142940.1, from coordinate 49,260,941 downwards.
GCAGACAAACAGTCTGACTAAAGGAACTGAAGTAAAAGACAAACAGAATGTGAAGTTGGAGGAATAAGAGATGATGTGCGGGTTATTATGAAGTGTGTATGTCAATGCAGAGGTAAAACGTAACCTTTTACGGCGCCTTGGTTTCGATTCTCATCCACTACACATTCACGCTGTTAATTCCCTTTTCATAAACGACAAGATACTTTATTTTTCAGTTTGGTCACATGAATTAATCGGTTTGTAGTGTCTCTGATGGTCAATATTGACCATTTTTCTGCAACGTGTTTGTGTAAATCTGGACGCAACTTTTTGAGAAATTCAAGTTTCATCTCTCTACACCATCGATATCTATCCAACAGAGAAACCAACGAAGAGTGATAGAATTAGAGATGATCCAGCATTAATTCAGCCGCTTTACCGTTTGATTTTTGGGGATTTGTTGACGGACATGGCAAAACATATACTAACAAGGACCTTCAGAGTTTTAAAAACAAATGAGATTTTACTGGGAATGACTGGGATTTTGGGGGACAAACATATCTTCACCAACAGTATAGTCCTTCAGCATTGTTGTTTTAGTCAGACATGACGTAAGACATTTGACCCAGTATCATTGCGCAATTGTTCAAATGTGGACCATCCAAATTCATAAGAAGTTACTTTTTATGTTGCTTAGTCTTTCAGCGTTGTCTTTATAAACATATCGCATAGCGTTGCAATAAATCCTGACAAGAGCGCAGGCGTGTTCATGAGACTGAGCGAGTCATGAAGCGATAGCAGTGAAAATCCTCGCACGAAATTGTCATTTGATTTCATCACAGGGCTAC
>NC_142940.1:49250114-49252614 GCF_046866305.1 Octopus bimaculoides | reverse complement strand
CAGGCAGATAGATAGATAAACAGACAGACAGACATACAGACAGACATACAGATAGATAGATAGACAGATAGATAGATAGATAGGTAGGTAGAGATGGAGAAGTAGCAAGCTAAAATCGGATTGATATAGAAATTGAGAGAGACTGGTATAAAAGCTATCGAATGTATGTATATGTAAATCTAAATTTCAGAGTAAATTTGTGTAAATATGTGCAGGCATGTGTATATGTGTGCATGTGCAAATGCATCTATCAGCGAATGTATATATATATATATATATATATATATATATATGTAATACATGAATTCATACACACACTCATATGTATATATGTCTCTCTCTCTTTCTATCTCTCTCTTTCTCTCTCTCTCTCTCTTTCTCTCTCTCTCTCTCTTTCTCTCTCTCTCTCTCTTTCTCTCTCTCTCTCTTTCTCTCTCTCTCTCTTTCTCTCTCTCTTTCTCTCTCTCTCTCTTTTTCTCTCTCTCTTTCTCACTCTCTCTTTCTCGCTCTCTCTCTCTCTCTCTTTCTCTCTCTCTCTCTCTCTTTCTCTCTCTCTCTTTCTGTCTCTCTCTCTTTCTCTCTCTCTCTCTCATTCTCTCTCTCTCTTTCTCTTTCTCTCTATCTCTTTCTCTTTCTCTATTTCTCTCTCTCTCTCTCTCTCTCTCTCTCTCTCTCTCTCTCTCTCTCTCTCTCTATATATATATATATATATATATATATATATATGGTTGTGCCTCTGTGTGTGTGCGTAAACTTGCGTAAACATGTGCGTGCACATATATATATAGTTCTGTACGCTTATGTGTGTGTGCATACACACATACATACACATACATGGGACACATATCCGTAGGTGGAACTGTGTGTGTATGTGCGAATGTGTGTGTGTGTGTTTATTAAGAATATATGTCCCGTTATACGTCTGTGCGACGCGTGTAATTATCAAACAGCATGATTCACTAAAGGTATATGTATGTATGTATGTATGTATGTATGTATGTATGTATGCTTGTGTGTATGTCTGTATGTTTGTGTGTATGTATGTGTACATGTATGTATGCATGCCTGTATGAATCTATATACGTATGTATGTTTTTCTGTATGTATGTATGCATGCATGCATGTCTGTATGTATATATGTATGTTTGTATGTATGTGTGAATGTATGTATGTATGTGTGAATGTGTGTGCGTATTTGCATGGGTCTATTAGCGTGTAAGTCTATGCCGGTGTGTTTTGTCAATATGATTGACTGAGTGGACACGAACGAGTGCCAATCTTTGTGCGTGAATATTTGATTTGTTTGTGCGTGAATACGTGTGTATATATATATATATATATATATATATATATATTACAGTATATATGTTAACACGCGTGCGTGCATGTGTGTATATGTATATGTGTGTATATCTGGGAGACTGTGTTTGTGTATGAAGAGAAGAATATACATATGTGCTTGTACGTAACTGTCTCAGTACATAAAGTGCGGATGTGGTGCAGTCAGAGGTGGCGACGGAAGAAAGCTAGAAAGCTAAATCGAAGAGGGGGGAAAAGTATTAAAAACAAATAAAAAAAAAATATAGAGAGAGAGAAAAAAAAAAGAAAAAGAAAATAGGAACACAAAAACAAAAACAGAAATAAGACACACAAACATATAAAATCTCAAGTGGTGAAGTTAGGCGGAAAGAATTGGATATGAGGATGGAAACGAACGTGGACATTTTTCGATAAGGCTATAATTGAGTCCGAGAAGACAAGCTTAAGTGTGAACAAAATCCACCATATTGGCTGCTGTTTAGCCCGACTCTTTCTTTCTGTTTTATACGAGTTGTATTTCTTGATATCTCGACTCCATGGAAAATGATTATGAATCACCCAAATGCATTGAAAATCATGGAGAAATTTCTCAAAAAATGTAAAGGAAAAAAAAAAAAGAAAAAAATTTAAGCGTCTCTCGAAGTATAAAAGGTTTTACAGTATTATGTTCTCATGCGGGATTTTTCTACATTGGTACAGGTAAATTTTTTTTTCTTTTTGTTTGTGTGTGTGTGTGTGTGTGTGTGTGTGGGGTGACAGCGGTTAACATTTCACAAGGTTCTTTATTTCATCGATCCAAGATAGTTGAAAGGTAAAGCTAACGTCGGCGTGATTTGAAAGCTGATTAATCACTCTTCGTAATTACTACTTCTAATATACGCACAAGATTAGAAATTTTGGAGAGAGAGATTTTAATTAATTATATTGATCCCAGTGCTTGACTGTTACTTTATTTACTCGCCTCAAAGTTGAGAAAAAGCAAAGATGGCCTCTGCAGGATTTGAACTCTAATCCCAAAGGTCTGCAAATAAATACCAGAAGAAATTTTGTCTGACGCTCTAACGATTCTACTAATTCACATCGTAAATGCTAATGAAATTCTTTCTACTATAAGCAACAAGGTTTGAAATTTTTTTTTTGGTGGGGGGGGGGAGTTAAGTCGATTAATCGACCCCAGTAC
>NC_142940.1:49237614-49242614 GCF_046866305.1 Octopus bimaculoides | reverse complement strand
ACGACAAGAAAAATGCTTAGCGGCATTTCCGTCCGTTTTTTAATCTTCTGAATTCAAATTCCGCCGAGGTCGACTATTTCTTTCATCCATTTCGTGGTCGATAAAATAAATACCAGCTGAGCACTGAGGTCGATATAATCGACATATAATTTCTCCTGAAATTGCTGGCCTTGTGCCAAAATTTGAAACTAGCTTTGTTTAGAGGTGATTTCCTCCGAAAAAATTTCTTCCGAGTACAATCAGCAATATCTTTCAACAATCAACAATATCTTTTTGTGAAGCGAAATAACAATAACAAAACTAGACAAAATCACCCCCCCCCCCACTAAACATCTGGATTAATTAATTTGTTAATTTAATGAATGTTTAAACACATTGTCAAGAATTACAGAAGTTACTAATGCACAATTAAGAATTCTCATAACCAAGAGAAACTTGCTTTATGTTTCTTTCTTCGTTCATTTTTCATTTTCATTTTAATGCAGAATATTTTTTATCATTTCATTGAAGACAATCTTCCCTGTTATTCTGCTCTCAATACTAAGGTCGTCGAGGTCATTGAATCTTTCCCGTGTCATCGTGCTCTTCAAAACGCTGCGATTTAGTTCACTGAAATAAACACAGTAATTGGCAGCGTACTGAATATTGTTGCCAGTGTCAAAAAAGTGTCATATAAACCGTGTGGATTTGGTTGACGGAAACTTTATGAATCACATCGTACATATATGTGAGTGAGTATGTAAGTGCATCTGTGTGTGTGAGTGTTTGTGTGCTTACGTTTGTGTTTGTCCCCTACCACTGCATAATAACCAGGGTACCTTTGTTTATGGCTCAGAACTTAGCGGTTTAGCAAAAAGAGGCCGATGGAAAAATTAGCTGGCTTAAAATGATAATAATTACTAGGGTCGATTTGTTCTATTAGACCTTTGAAGGTGATGCCTCATCATGGCCGCTGTCCAGTGACTAAAACAATTAAAAGATAACGGATATTTGTTTAAAAGTTTATCTTGTCTTATATCTTCACCAAGTTTGGTATAAATATTCTCTAAACATTCCAATTTTACTCATGCATCAACTCAGTGAAATCATGTGGATATGTAAATTCCACTTGCTTTTCAGTCTTGCTTCGATTATTACACAGAACAAATTATTATATTTATAGAATTAACTAATTTCGACATTCTGATAATCACAGACTCAATGACAACAAAGCAGAAATTCCATTTAGTTAAGCTTACACTGCCTCAGAAGCAATATGAATATTTTCTCGAACATTCCCTTCTGGTTCATCATTGACTTCAGTGACAAGAAATCTAGCACCTTTTTTCAACTTTCCAATGGTGGCGATACTAATGACGGTAGAGTAAATTTGAATTTCCTCGGTAATATTATCTGTGAACATTTTCTACATAAATTTTCAATATCTTAAATATTGAATCCTTCACGAACGATTCTGCATTTGAAAGAATTGCATCGACTGCCCCTCTCTCGATAATTTGAATTCTGCTATCGATCTGCATGAGAATATTCAGCCACATCATCAGAATGCAAATAAAGAGTGACGCATATCTCATTATACTAATAACTTCATTAACGATTCTGGTGTGTAGTTGAAAGTCAGAAGTTTCTTTAGCGTAAGCCATATTCCAGCAGAATGATCACAAAATGGTCTCACATGTACCATTTGATACATGTCGCAGAGTGTGGGTGAATTTGTCCATATGTTCCTTGAGAAAGGTTCAGCGGTGAGGAGTCCAAAAGAAAAAAAAAATCAAATTGTAAACTGGTTGTAGCATTTTCTATCTATCTATCTATCTATCTATCTATCTATCTATCTACCGTCCTTAACGGGTCGGGCGGATTTCCTTAGACGTCTAGAGGTTTTCCTGGGAACGTCACGACCTTTACTGTTAGTAGGGGACTGGAACGCTACCTTGGACACGCATATAGACTATGTGGGAGTGGATAGGAGTAGAAGGGGATGTAAGTGCCTCAAAGACCTGCTCAGACGTTTCCATTTGTCTGACAGGTTCCGACTCGACCATCCGAACGTGCCAACGTGGACTTGGACAAACCGCGTCGGATCGTCGAGATCGTATCTAGATAGAGTTCTATGTAGGACAGCGGATAGAGATAGTGTAGGATGTCCACAATTTAAAATAGTCAGCTACACAGATCACAAGTTTGTGGCGTGTACGCTCGACTTAGATAAGACACATAGGCAGGGTCCCGGTTACTGGAAACTGAACGCTTCGCTCTTAGCGCGGCAGGTTTACAGGAACCGGGTTAGCGAATTAATTAAGAGGGCGTTAACAGGAGCCATCGTTAACAACCGCTGGTGGTTTGCCCTGAAAATGGCAATCAAATCGGAATCTATTAGGTTTAGTAAAGAACTAGCGATAGATCGAAATAGAGTAGAGGGAGACTTAGTTAAGAAACTAGAAGAGGCACTTACAACTGGCAGCGCAACCAACGTTTTGGCTGCGAGGATGGCCCTCGACCAACACCTCAACGCCAAACACGAAGGTTGCGTCGTCAGAGCTAAAATGCGTGCCTTAAGGAACGAAGGGATCGAAGCTGCGCGAGAAGCCCGGGTGGCGGAGGCGCAAAGCGGTAACAGAGCCACCATTCGGTCTCTAATCGATGAACAGGGATGTAGTCTGCTCGAACCCGAAAGGATGTGTGGGGCCTTTCAACAGCACTTTGCTCGACTGTTCGGTGCGAGCGGTGAGTCGGAACGCAGGATGGACTTCACTGCCTACCTGACCGGCCTGCCGCGGCTCTCGGCGGGAGAGGCAGAGTGTTGTGAGGGTCCCATCACAGCTGCTGAAGTAAGGGATGCTATGGCGGGCTGCGCGAGGGATAAGTCACCTGGATTGGATGGTCTACCCTACGAGCTGTATTGTCAAATGCCAGACTTGTTTGGCGACCTCTTGGCATCAATCTACTGCAACTGGCAACAAAACGGGAGAATTCCCGGTTTCGTGAGCCGAGGTGCAGTGACATTGCTGAAGAAAGACCCAAACAAGGGGAATTTTATAGATAATTTCAGGCCCATCACTCTGCTCAACGCAGACTTGAAAATTTTGGCCAAAGTAATAGCCGAGAGGTTGGCGCTTGTCATCGATAAACTGGTCGACAGGGCGCAAACATGCGCCGTGCCGGGCAGAAGTATCCATGACAACCTCCACCTCATGCGCTACATCATGGACAGGGTAGTTAAGGATCCTGGCATGGGTGGGGCGCTGATCAATTTAGATCAATCTAAAGCCTTCGATAGGGTCGACCATCGATACCTAGCGGCCGTCCTCAGGGCAGCTGGCTTTGGTCCTGTCTTCCGCGGTTGGATCGCTGCCTTGTATAGCGGCATCCGATCGGTAATACGGGTAAACGGTCACCTGTCAAAACCGTTCGACATCACGCGTTCGGTCCGTCAGGGATGTCCCTTGTCGGCGCTTCTGTATGTATTGACGATCGAACCACTACTGCGGAAGCTGGCGACACTGAGGGGTATCCCACGAGAGCTGGGTTGCGGGACGAGCGTGTCTGCATATGCGGACGATGTCATCGTCATAGTGTCGAGCGAAAAGCACGTCGAGATGCTAGGCGAGACACTTAAACAATACGAAACGGTGACAGGAGCAAAAATTAACCCGGAAAAGTCAGTGGGTTTGTTACTCGGCACCTGGAGAAGCAAGCCCATGCCGTCCAACAGTGACTCCGTAGTGGGACGCTGGACGGACGGACCGGTTAAACTGCTCGGGGTCTGGTTCAGTCCGGACCTCCAAATGGATAAGAACTGGGACGAGATCACCAGTAGAGTGATCAAACTCAGCCAAACATGGGCTGAGAGAAAGTTATCTCTAAAAGGCCGGGCGGAGGTGGCTAATGTGTATATCGCATCAGTCATCGATTACCGCCTGACCGTCGTGCCTTGTCCCGATGCCACCATCACGAAACTAGAACGCATACTTTTCCGCTTTCTGTGGAAGGGTGGCGTTCCGATGGTGAGGCGATCCATTTGCTGTCAACAACCGTTACGTGGAGGACTGGGGATGCCGTGGTTAATGATGCGCAGACATGCGCTGAGACTGCGGCATCTCTGGAACTTCATTGACGACGGTGAACAGGTGTGGGCGCCGTTTGTGAGGCACGCCTTCCCGCAGCTCGTCTCACTCACCGAACTGCAAACATGGATCAGGAAGAGACCGAAACTGGGCGAATGGCACCGCGAGTGTCGCCAAGCTCTACAACAGCTCTGCCGTCCGGGATCAAACTTGTGCAACTTCCAAACGACCAATGCGTTCTATAGAGGACTAGTGGAGGGGAGGTCTGACGACACTCTCGGGGCAAACCTGGGTGTCGACGAGAAATTCTTAACCCGCCTTTTCAAGACGACGTTCGGGCCGGGGCCTATGGATAATTTCCAGAGATCCCTGGCTTGGCAATGCTATCGAGACGCACTACCAGTTCGAGAGAAGATCTACAGACACGGTTCGAAAACCACCGGACCGACCTGCCCGAGATGCGGTCAGAGCGACGAAACCGTTCTGCACGCACTCGTGCAGTGTCCAGATATTTCAGAGCTGTGGACCTTCGTCGAACGGCTGTTGTCGCGTGTTGGACGAGCCCACTTATCAGCCGAGTCTATCGTGAATATTGTTCCGCCACCTTCCTTTAAACGGGAAGGAAAAACGGTTTTTGTAACACTGATAGCTATGGCAAAAGAATGCGTGTGGTGGACGCGTTTGAAAGGTCTACAAACAAACACTTTCCTCTCTGGTCAGTCCCTCGTCAACTTTTTCAAGTACCACTTGAAAAGGAGGATGAGGATAGAGAGGAAAGTGTTGTCGAATGAAAGTTTCAATAAAAAATGGGTAAATGTGGCAAGAATGGTAAGAATGAAAGACGACACCATTTTAAGCATAGACTTGTAACAAAAAGAGACAAAAAGAGAGAAGGTACTTACTTTCATGTACCTTTAAAAAAAAAAGCCTGAG
>NC_142940.1:49230114-49232614 GCF_046866305.1 Octopus bimaculoides | reverse complement strand
TGAATTACAATTACGTCCTAAATCTTAAACACTGGGAACTCAGAACGTCGTTAAAATCCTTGTACTTTCACAAGCTCCATTCTCTGCAAAACCCATTAAATCTTTATACTCTTCGGTGGATAGGGTATTGGTGTTGGTTGCATGATATCATTGTATTGTACCGATTCTCTTCATTATAGCTGTCCCTAATTATATGCTTACACACACACTATATTATTATTATTATTATTATTATTATTATTATTATTATTATTATTATTATTATTATTATCATCATCATTATTAGTATTACTATTATCATTATTATTATATTCTCGTTCTTCTTCTTCTTCTTCTTCTTCTTCTTCTTCTTCTTCTTCTTTTTCTTCTTCTTCTTCTTCTTCTTCTTCTTCTTTTTCTTCTTCTTCTTCTTCTTCTTCTTCTTCTTCTTCTTCTTCTTCTTTTTTTTTCTTCTTCTTCTTCTTCTTCTTATTTTTCTTCTTCTGCTTCTTAATTCTTCTTTTTGTTCTCCTTTTCCTCCTCCTCCTCCTTCTTTTTCTTCTTCCTCTTCTTCTTCACCACCACCACCTCCACCACGATCCTCCACCACGATCCTCCACCTCCACCACCACCTCCTCCTCCACCTCATCATCATCATCCTCATCATCATCTTCATCATCATCACTATCATCCCCTCCTCCTCCTCCTCATCATCACTACAATCCCCCCTCCGCCTCCTCCTCCTCCTCCTCCTCCTCCTCCTCCTCCTCATCATCATCATCATCATTATATTCATCATCATCACTATCATCCCCCTCCTCCTCCTCCTCCTCCTCATCATCATCATCACCCTCATTATCATCGTTGTGGTTGAGGTGGCGGTGGTGGTGGTGGTTGTCTTCGTTGTCACCGTCGTCATCGATGTCTTCGTCGTCATCGACATCCTCCTCTCCTCCTTCATCTCTTCTACCCCAACGTCGTCCTCCCCTTTACCCGCACACCTCCAACCTCTTCCTCTTTTCCCCTCTTCTACAGCATCGCCGTCGTCACATTGCCATCATTGCCAACGCCACCATCCCACAGACGCAAAAACCCGGCTTCCCCTTTACATATTTGACAATGCAGATTTCATTTGTTTCTCAGCTGATGAAATGTGGTGTCCCGATAACATTGGTAAATATTACCCATTCACAGGTATGATAATTACAAGGAATTATACTGGTAAATGCAATAGATAGGCTTACTTTATATAAGTAACGTTCAGGGAGTGTAATTTGAACTTCGTTAATTACAAGAAAGTAATTGCAGTTCTGTTTCGATAATGGATTTCGGAAATCCGTAAGCTAACCTAATATTTGGGCTGATTATATAGGAGTACTGATATTAAACAGGTTTAATCTATTCCCTTGTTGTAGCATCTATAAACAAGATAATAACTATTCCACTAAAGTTAATCTTTTACCTGCCGAAAACAAGCATCTATCTATCTATCTATCTATCTATCTATCTATCTATCTATCTATCTATCTATCTATCTATCTATCTATCATTATATATATATATATATATATATATATATATATATATATATATATATATATATATATATATATATATATATATATATATATCCTCTAATTCCTTATGTACTTTGTACTTCTATATGTAAACCATGTTGGCAAAATAACATAGTCTGCCATGGACACCTGTGCTTTGGTTCTTTCTTTCTTTCTTTTTCTTTTCTTCCTCCCTTTGTCACTTTTGCTATGAATTAAATTAATGAATTCAACGGGATACACCGTCTGCAAGTAGTTGGGTTCAGCATATTATCCTCCATTTTCTAATTGTTAGACATATATATATATGTGGAGAATGGAGCAACAAATACGAGAAGAAGGAGTTCTGTTGGGCTAGTTAGCCGTTGTTTTATTCTGTGGAGGTTATGTAGTGAGTCATTGTGAATGTTATGCAATAGTCATTTACGTACGTTTCAATCTAGCCAATGGTTTGGCAGATCTCATCAGAATGTTGAGGTGTATGTTGAGAGTTCGTGGTGCGAGGGATGTAGGAGAAGTGATTGGTGGGTATATTAATGTATATGGTGGTGTAATAATAGCGATAGGTAAAGCATGCCTTACGTTTTATATATATATATACACATACATACATATAAATATATGTACATATATATATATATATATATATATATATATATATATATATATATATGTGTGTGTGTGTGTGTGTGTGTGTGTGTGTGTGTGTGTGTGTGTGTGTGTGTGTGTGTGTATCAAGTGCGAAATCGATTTACCATAAGAGGAAACTTTGGTTTTGAGTCATTTTGACTGCTATTTTTAGTATGTCTGTGCTGCATGTAACACCCTTTGGAATCTAAAAACAGAAACAATTCCTATCATAGTAGGTGCCTTAGGTATGATGAAAAAAAAATATTCAGACAAATACATAACAAAAATACCATGACTTACAAATATATATAACATACAGAAAATTTGCACTACTG
>NC_142940.1:49217614-49222614 GCF_046866305.1 Octopus bimaculoides | reverse complement strand
AGTTATTGATAAATATTGATTTTTCATTAACTAATAATTACTTCCGCTTCGGAACTTATGGCTCCTTGCAATCAGCATGGAAGGTTGGTTTGCCAGCTAACAGATATTTTTAGCAAAATACTATCACGAACTCATCCAAAATCCAGTATTCGGCGATGCGAAAGCACCAATAATATCATTTGAGTATGACAAGACTGTGAATCTGGCACGTTGTGAATGGATTAAGCTTTGACGGCCAAGCTGTTCCCAAGTGATATTTTCTTTCTTTTTCTTGCTCTTCCTCCTCCTCATTGTCGTTATCGTTGTCCTCTTCGTCATTATTATCATCATGAACATCTACTAACTACAACTTACAGTTCCATTGGATAATATCACAAAATTGCCAGATATTTCGTCGATTATCATTGCCCTCAGTTCGTCACAGAACCACAGCCCATCATCAAGGTATTGACCATGCATTTGGAAGATTACCTACAGTTTAACTTCACCTGGATTAGCTTCAAGATGATAAAATGGCCGACGACAAAATTTGGGTGCGGCAGACACTATTCAGCAAGTTACAACTGCCTTTCCATTATCGTGTAAGTCAAGATAAAGTTTGGCCCTAGATTTCCTCATATATTCTGGCTTAACATCACGTTGGCATTTGTCAAGTGCAGGGGTAAATATTAAGGACTGTTCCCTGTGCTACTATTAGTTTCATGCGATGGAATCATGCCAGACAGTATTTTTAACACGTTTGGTGTCTCAGCGCAATCTTCAGGCACTACCTACATGGTATAACAAGGTAAAAATAGGACGATAGGATGAGTGAAAAAACGGGAAATTGCGAGTAGGAAGTGGATATAAAAAGTGGAAGGTTGAAAAACCGTAAAACGAAAAAGAAAACAGAAAGAAGCAAAAAGAGGGAGGAATTAAAGTTGTTTCTCCTGTGACCCTAAAATATAAGGCTGTGTCGGAAGGAAGGTATGTGGTTAGCATAGCGATTTTTGAAGTCGCCTTCACATAGTCCAATATAGGTCTTTTTGTCGGTTGTTATTGTCTAAATAATATATATAAATATATATATATATACATACACACAAACATGCATATACATACCCCCCCCCACATATATATATACATGTGTGCATGTGTGTATGTACGTACGCATGTTTACACATAGATATCATAATTTCACATCATACTTTCATAATACAGTACCGCGCAGGTACACATATACAAACAAATGTATATACAAGCATGTTTATAGAACGTCGTCACAACAGGAAAAAAAAATAAAGTAAAACATAATAATAATAATAATAATAATAATAATAATAATAATGATAATGATAATGATGATGATGATGATGATGATGATGATGATGATGATGAAGTTGATAAAGAAGAAAGGTGAGCAAATGGGGTGTTTCCATACTTGAGAAGCCATGTAAATTATTCTTTATAGGTTTATTAAAATAGCACGTTATGGAAATCAGCGTTCAATCAAAGTGGGCAAAATAACCACCACAACAACAAAAACAACAGCAATGATAATAATAATAATAATAATAATAATAACAACAACAACAATTATAATAATAACGAAATCAAGAAAAAAAAAACATCAAAATATAAACCTTATATACAAATAACCAGCCAAACACAAAATATTGTCAATATATTTTTACTTATATTTCCACATATTTTACGTGTTTATTCATGCGTTCTTTATAACTGCCCGTTATATTTCCTTCCTTCCTTCCTTCGTCTTTTCTCCTCCTTCTTTCCCTCCTCCTCCTCCTTCGCCTCATCCTCCTGTCTCTCTCTTATCTCTTCTCTTCTCTCCCTTGTGTCTATTCGTGTTATTGTTTTTCTAAGTTTTCTCAAATAATACAGAGAAAACACTAGAATTTCTTACAATCGAGCGAAATGCCGTTCAGAGCCATTTTTATAATATGCATTGTTCGTAATTTTATTATTATTATTATTGTTGTTGTTGTTATTGTTGTTGTTATTATTATTATTATTGTTGTTGTTATTGTTATTACTATTGGTATTGTACGTTGTCCTTATTTTCATTAGTTTTCATTTCTTTCACTCCTCCATCTCCCCTCTCTCTCTATATATATATATATGTATACATATATATATATCCCTCTCTTTCACAAGATTTCTCGGTCTTTCATTCACAATCTCTTTTCTTCGCTCTCTCACTTTCAATATTGTTTCTGTAGCTCCCTCTGTCTTTCATTTTTCTTTAATCCAACTCAGTATACGTAAGTATGCTCATATACATACTTACATGCATATATGTACACCCCACCCGCACATATATACATATGTATATATATATTATATAGATATGTATATATATGTATGTAGGTATATATGTAAGTATGTATGTAAGTATATATATATATATATATATATATATATATATATATATATATATATATATTTATATACATATATAGATATGTAACATACATATATATATATATATATATACATACATGTATATATATATATGTAAATACATATAAATACACATGTATGTACATGTATATATACATATATATCCATAACATATATACATATATATACATAGATATATACATATATATCCATAACATACATTCATATTTATACATATACATACACGCACACACGCACACACACATATATATACATGTATATATAACACATAAGAACTAGGCTGAACACGCCTCTTTCTTTTTGTTCCTCTGTATGTCTATCTGTCTGTTTGTTTGTCGCATCTCAATACATACAAACATACATGCGTGTCTCAATACGTACAAACACGCACTTGTATATGCCTGTCTGTCAGTCTGCCTCTCAGTCCGACATGTCTGTACACACACACACACACACTCACACACACATACACACACACACACACACACACACACACATGTATATATTTGTATACAGTTTGATTTAATCTCTCACCCTACCTACCTACACTTCAACTTGGATTCCTTCCTTTGTGCAAGTTATAACACCTCATATATCCCTCAGCAGCACACCGTTTACCTCAACCCATTCCTCACGCAATTAATCGCTATATATCATTTACTGTCTCTCTCTCTCTTTCTCTCTTTGTATATCTCTCTCTTTCTCTCTAGAGCCGGCACACACACACACACACACACACACACATTACGTTTTCATAGACGAAGCTACACAAATATGACCATGTTGTTTTACGATTGCAACGCAAAAAAAAAAAACATGAAACAGTGGCAACACAAGAAAAACTTTTGAGTTTTCCTTTAACCAAACACAATGAAAACAATTGACTGTATATTGTTGTTATTGCTTTGTTTTTTATTTGTTTGACGGGTTGTTATTTAACCCTAGGTCGGTGGTGATTTGTCAAACCTATGATTAAAAACCTTCCAATGCTGTTTCCTTGCGTTGATAGTTCTTATCTACGAATCACATCATGGCTACATTCATGTTTAAAATATTTCGGTGTAATGTGAATTAACGTTTGGCTGCTGTTTCTAGTGAGTGAGTTGTCCGAATGGCTACAACGTTAGACAAAATACTAACAGCTTTTTACTTATGGTCATTTACGTTCTTAGTTCAAATCTGAAGATCATCAATACATCTTTCATTGCTCCGGAGTGAGTCGGTTACGACTAAAACTGAACAGACTAACACACACACACACACACACACACACACACACACACACATATATATATATGTGTGTGTGTGTGTGTGTGTGTGTGTACCAAGAAACTTCTTAGGAACGCAACCATCCATGCCCCGCACCTATTTGAAGTTTGTCACCAAATCCAAAGCATTCAAAACTTTCACCATAACACAGGGCTACTGTACCGGCCCGAACATTGGCCAATAATTAAGATCTAAACAAGACCAAACATACGAACATAAGCCAAATCCACAATATTCTCTGTGTGGAGATACGTCGCGTATGCAAACAGCAAAAGCAGACAACCAACTTAGCAAATATCACATGTGAAATGAAAATCGTCAAATACGAAAATTTATAAAATGAATATCAAGCGGATGTGGTGTAATGCAATTAAAATGACATTAAATATTTCGTTGTTTATCGCTTTATAAATCTTATCTGATAAGATTCTCAGAAGGGATTAGTTAATGGCGTCTTTACTTGAAGTTGCTAAACGGAAGTAACCAAGCCTAAGTCGTTATATGCATATAGCTTTCTATATCTCTAACATATGGACACCAAATTTGCTTGTCTTTTCATACGTCGAATATTAAAATTACTAATTTTATAATTTTTGCATTCCCACACATTATCGAGTTCAAATAACACTTTCTCCATTTATTTTTCTTTCTTTCTTTCTTTCTTTCTTTCTTTCTTTCTTTCTCTTTCACTTTCTCCCCCTCTCTCCTCTTGAGTTGCTGTGAATGTATACAACGAGTGTGTGTATATGTGTGTGCATATGCGTGTATATATGTGTGTATATGTGCGCGCATTTGTGTTTCTGTGTAATATGCACGTGAAACAAAATCATATGACTGTATTGAAAAGTTCCGTGTAATCGACGTCAGTTGACTGCGATCAGACACACACACACACAAACACACACATACAACACACACATACACACCACACAACACACACATGCACACCACACAACACACACATGCACACACCACACAAACATACGCACACACATATTGGCGCAGGCGTGGCTGTGTAGTAAGAGGTTTGCTTACATTCCCAGCCACATGGTTCTGGGTTCAGTCTCACTGCATGGTACTTTGAGCAAGTGTTTTCTACTATAGCCTCGTGTTGACCAAAGCTTTGTGAGTGGATTTGGTAGACGAAAACTAAAAGAAACCCTATCTATCTATCTATCTATCTATCTATCTATCTATCTATCTATCTATCATCTATCTATTCACACAGACATATATACTGTTTTACTTGTTTCAGTCATTTGACTGCGGCTATGCTGGAGCACCGCCTTTTAGTCGAGCAAATCGACCCC